>NW_010263566.1:4421-67769 GCF_000690775.1 Eurypyga helias | reverse complement strand
GACCCAAAGCTGAACACAGTACTCACAGTACTCACCAGTGCCCAGTACAGGGGGACAATCACTTCCTTAGTCCTGCTGGCGACACTGTTCCTGATGCAGGCCAGGATGCCATTGGCCTTCCTAGCCACCTGAGCACACTGCCAGCTCATATTCAGCCAGCTGCCAACCAACACACCCAGGTCCTTTTCCACCAGGCAGCTTTCCAGCCACTCTACCCCAAACTTGTGGCATCGCATGGGGTGGTTGTGACCCAAGTTTAGGACTTGGCACTTGGCCTTGCTGAGTCTCATACATTTGGCCTCTTCCCATTGATCCAGCCTGTTCAGATCCCTCTGTAGAGTCTTTCCACCCTCAGGCAGATCAACACTCCCACACAACTTGGTGTCATCTACAAACTTACTGAGGGTGCACTTGATCACCTCTTGAAGGTCAGTGTTAAAGATATTAAAAAGAACTGGCCCAGAATACTAAACCTGGGGGAACATGACTTGTGACTGGCCACCAATTGGATTTAACTCCATTTACCCCAACACTTTGGGCCATCCAAACACTTTGTTACCCAGTGTAGGGTACACCTGTCCAAGACATGAGTTTCTCCAGGAAAACACTGTGGGAAACAGTGTCAAAGGCTTTATTAAAGTCTAGGTAGACTACACCCACAGCCTTTCCCTCTTTCACTACGTGGTCACCTTGTCCTAGAAGGAGATCAGGTTTGCCAAGCAGGACCTCCGTTTCATAAAACCTTGCTGACTGGGCCAGATCACCTGGTTGTCCTGTACATGACATGTGATGGCACTCAGGATGATCTGCTCTATAAACTTCCCTGGCACCATGGTCAGATTGACAAGCCTGTAGTTCCCTGGATCCTCTCTGTGGCACTTCTTGTAGACGCTGACTGGGCCAGATCACCTGGTTGTCCTGTACATGACATGTGATGGCACTCAGGATGATCTGCTCTATAAACTTCCCTGGCACCATGGTCAGATTGACAAGCCTGTAGTTCCCTGGATCCTCCCTGTGGCACTTCTTGTAGATGGTTGTCACGTTGGCTAACTTCCAGTCAACTGAGACCTCCCTGGTTAGGCAGGACTGCTGATAGATGATGGAAAATGGCTTCGTGATCACTTGTGCCGGCTCCCTCAGAATCATTGGGTGGATCTCATTTGGTCCCAAATAATTACAACAAATCCTCTAAAAATCCCCAAAATTATTAGATATTTATAAAGATAATGAAGAATCCATATTTACATCAGATATAAAAGGAAAATATCTTGAATACCCATGAAATATCTTGTAGAAGCTGATTTTTGAAGTCATATTTGGGGAAAAACTTCTACCCAATTGCAAGTCTTAGTTGTGCTCCTTGATTTTCCTTTTTTGCAGCACTTGCTGAAAGAAAGAGAGAGATGTACCTATAGAAAGATGATCAATAAATTTCTTTTTTTTCTACTGGACAAATTTCAGTGCTACAAATATGACATTGTCTTCTAAGTTTGCCTTGAAAATGTATGAATAATTAGTAACCTGTGGTGATAAAAGTACTTGAAACCCTTACTAGTATTCTTTCCCTGTACCACATAATAATGTACTGTAGATATTATGTTGCTGTTGCTCAAGGTGTGTATGAGGAAGCAAGTAATCTTTCTTCCCAGCAGTAGCTTTTTTTTTTTTTTTCTTCTGTGGGTTTCCCCAGGGTGCTTTATGGCTCTGCATGTATCCCACTTATGGTGCAATTGATCCCAGAGGAGGTAATGTAATAAATGCCCAGAAATAAGGAGAGTGGCATTTCACATGTAATGCCACAGAGTCATATATTCAGGAGTTAATATAAAATGGTACCCATTTCACTCTCACAGAGTTTCGATTAAATCTTTTTTTTGGTCTGTGCTAATGTTAGGTTGGCACTAGCTGAATAGTATCAAATTTATTTTCATCATGCTTTGTCTGCGGAGGTGCGATATGTGTAATTGAAAGTTTGACCATCTTTTCATTATAGGAAGACTAAGCTCATCCATCAGTGCCAGAAGTAGGAAGTTGGTGTCATACATCAAGCGTCATTTAACACATGCACATCATTCACAGAGATCAATTATTATAATATTTATTTTAAACGGCACAGGTTGGAACCAAGAAAGTGAGACATCCATCTTTATCAGTTACATACCTTTAATTCCTAACAGTGTTAACTGCAAATTTGGTGGTACAGCCAGCCACACTCTGAATTCTGTACAAGTAATAATTTTTAATTTAATTTAGACATATCCCAATTTATCTTCATTGTTCATCGCTTAGAATTCAATAAATTCCTGTTTTATGAAACCAGTCAGAAACTCCTTGCTGAATAACCCGTAATAACAGCAAGCTGTTGTTAAGAAACAGGTGACCGTATTAGCTCATTGTCACTGCTAAGTCACAAGTTAAAAAAACAGATTGAAAATGTTTTAATTATCCTAGCCCCTCTGTACCTCTTCACAGGCTAGACTTTGTGTCTCTCTACTCTCAGTGTTCCTCACTGTAATGACAATCCACGTATAGGGTACATGACATAAACCAGAAAGGCATCTCTAATACAAGCAAACAATTTCGACTTAAATTTCTGATCAATTAATTTTCTTTTTACACACTCATAGTTCCCCCCAACCAACCTCACTCCACCTATTTCCTTCCACCCACTCTTCTCTCCCCCAGCTTGTCTTTCTTTGTTAGTGGAAATCCTGAAATTTTATGTCAGGCTGCCTGCTGCTAGCTTTGATGTTAATAATTTACCCCAATTGACAACAGATATAATCACTTTTTAAGTGTTATCAAGAACAGCTGCTACAAAGAAATTCAGTGTATAAGATGGGGGTAGGGAGGAAATGGAGGGTTGGGTTATTATACATGCACAACATCCCCAGGATAAAGTGAAAGATTCTCTGTTCTACATTTGTGCACTAAAAGATAGCTAGAAAAAAAGTAACTATCACCCTACGGAGAAAACTGATAGCACACAAATTTAAGAAATGAAAGCTCAAAATTCCCAAACCATCATAGAAGAAGAGACTGGACATAAAAAATATTGTCAGCAGAGCCCACTGAATTTGGAGTTTAACTTATGTAAAGAAGAGGACAGAATTAAAATGAAAACAAAAGTTACAATTTTTTTAAATACTGTGATCTCATGAATGTGTTCTTACATAGCATGGAGGGATGTGTGCATGCACCTATGTCTCTGAGTATAACTGATGTTCAGCAGAGGAACTCTGGAGCGTTGTACCACAATGCTATGTGTGTAAAAGGTGCTCCTAATTGCAGGGAAGCTAGAGGAAGCTTTCCCACCTTTAGAAGCAAGAGGAATGAGAATTGGCAGTAAGATAGCTGCCACCTCCCAGAGATGTCTCACTCTGAAGTGTGAGGTGGAATCAGAGCCAAGGCCAAAACAATATTACCAGCCATAGGAGACTTCCACCTCCCGCAGTGTCAGCCTATCTAGGTAGCTGGTGTTTGACTGAGGGGGACAAAATCCAGCTGCAATTTATTCCTGACACTTAATTTGTACTTACCTTATTGGAACGACATCTTAAGGGAAAATGAGACTGGTAACTCAAGTCATCCTTTTTGGTTTTGTGAAAGGGTGTCAAGCTCCCTGGAAAGACAGAAGCAGAGAAATGTGCGCAAAGGAGTTTCCCTTCCTGGGTTGTTCCCTTGGCAGGGCTTGAAGAGGGCAGGCAAAGCCCAAGGACACAGCCCCACACTCCTCCTCGCTCACTCAGTATGTGAAGGCCTAGGCAAAACTTCAAATATTGCATAATGACATTTGGCAGAAAATATTTGTTAGATATTTTCTAATATAGTCCCAGCAAAGCTATGTCAGCAGGGGAATTTGCAGCCAAACCTAGCATGAAGCATTAGTTGTGCTGGATTTGGCAGACTTTTCTAAAAACTCTGAAATATATTGAGGACTAACTTTGTCAGGGTTAAAAACCTAGAGTGCAGTACTTCTGGCAGTAATTTGGAAAGTTGTGTTTGACATTTTAACCTACATTCCAGTGCGAAAGTTCAGTTTTCTGGGGTTTTGCAAGTACTGAGGAACATAATACTCTTGGGAGCTGTTGAACTCTGCTTGGATTTTAATATCCATTAAATGATTACTGCAGAGAATAGGATACTCTGAGCAGCTGGAAGAGCATTCACCTGTGAACTGGGTCCTTTCCAACTCTGGGGAATAACAGGTTAGATCAGAAAATGAGGTCTTATAAGAATGACATAATAATAAGTGAAGAAAAATAAAAAAGAAGAAGAAGCTATAAACTGGCAGCAGTTCAGGACTGCTGAATTCTTGGTGTTTTAAAGTTTGTTGACCTTTTGCCTTTTTAATCTAAAACGACCAGGAAAAAAACAAAGTAAATATACTTGTATGTGTTGATTTAAGTCTATCTGTAATAAGCTGAAAGATCTGGAGAAAAACAAAACTTCTACAAATTATGAAAAATATTTCTAACTTTATTTGAGTTCTAATAAAATAGGATTTTTTTCACAGGGCAGAGAGGTTCAAGTACCAGTCCAGGGCTATTGTCCATGTTTCATTAACAGGTCATGTGTTCCTCCTCTTTTAAATCATTTTAGTCACCCTTCCCACAGTACTGACTGTCATTGTGATATCTTACTTCTGCCTAAGAGGAAGGTCATATCTGTCACAGTCTGTCTCCAACCGACATCAAAATTGTGCCATAAGCAAGCTGCAAAATAGTTTTCCAAAGTGCTCTTCAAGCACTGTTTGCATGCATATGTGTATTTGTAAAATCCAAAACAAAACACTCAACTGCCCACTCTTCTCCTCCAGTAGATGGAGGGAACAAATGTGTGATAGATGCTACTCACCCTGATCAAAGCTTTCTGATACTTCAGTGATGAACATGCTCTAACAACCTACAGAGGATAGATAAATGATCCTTTAGTTCACGAAAGAACACAGAGCCAAACAGCCTCCTCACAGTAAAATAACAAGCTAGGATATTAGCTAACAGTTTAAGCATGTATTTTATTCCCTCCTTGATTAAATAATGTAAGTTTTTCTTCTAGAAAGAGTTGGCTGACCAGCTGGTCATATATATGTTACAAATTAGTAATTAACCACTTGATGATGACAAAACCCAATGAACAGTACATTTTATTCTTTCATAATGCAGCCGATTACATAACGCACAAACCAATAGAAGTGAATTTGTACCTGTATATGATTTGCTCAACAGGTAAGAGGAAAAAAATTGGCCTTTTTAAGTATCCCATGTTTAAATATCTTAAGTATCCAGTAAAATGTTGTCACTTTTCAAAACCATTCAAAACTCTGATAGGTCAGGCTGAGATGGGTCCTTCACGAGGTCTGTTTTGTCTTGATTAGACCAGAAACATTATTAAAGCTGATTTTATATGAGATTGTGGTATTTTTGATCATGTGGGCTGGATGCTGAAAGAACTTTGAAGTTCCGAATGACCATTACTGGGTCATAGAGTAATGAAACATTCTGAATAGGCTGTACAGGAGAAAGAAAGATCAAGTCTGTGATTATAGTTGGAACAGCTGCAATGAGCCTTATGCATGAACAAACGTGCACAAATGTATGTGTAAATGACCTTTTTCAAACACAAACCAGTAACTGCAATCACGTACAAACAGATACTAACACAATATTGTGTTGAGCATCTGAATATGGTAATATGGATTTTTTGCTGGAACATTAATTATGTCACTGTGAAATGCATTTTGTAGGTACTAAATTTTTGTTTTGTCTGGAGTTTTAATTTGAAAGCAAATTACGAAAAAAAAAAAAAAGGCAGGCTGCAGCTGAAGTAAAAATGTCCTTATTGTAACTTTTCAGATAACTTAGTTTTGAAGTAATTCACAAGTTTGAATGTATGAATTTTTTTTTCAAATTTCTTGTTGTAAATACTCTACATGATGTAGAACATTGCTTATGCTATGAAAATAACTCTTATATAGAGCTTTTTGCACACCTTAAAAGAGATCTGACAGGAACTGGCTGGAGAGTTGCTCAGGAGGTCAGTTCTATTGCCCCAGCCACTTGTACCCCTTAATAAGTCATGCTGTCTATCCAAGTGATTTTTCTGTCCTTTCTCTAGAATTTTTTTTTGCAGAAAGTCAAAATACATTGCATTTCTCTAAATATATTCAAAATAACCCTGAAGCCAGCAGTGCTGCAATCAGCTGCATGCTTAACATCTACTGTTTGTGGGAAAGAAGAGGAAAGACCACTAGGAGACTTAGTCGCCCTCTATGAATCCTGTCCTTCTTGGAACACACACTCTTACGGTGCAAGACAGATGTAAAGGAATTTTAAGCTGTTTTGCATGATGACTCCTCTGACCATTTAGAATTGGAAGGGCAGGCAACTAGTGCAGGAAGCAGATATATGATCTCTGTTAACTTTTTACCTATGAAAGTGGGTTACCCTCTCACAGACTCGTCTCAGGTAGAACAAGGCCAATTTTTTACCTCTTATCACAAAAGATTTCGGCACAGCAGATCTAGACCTGGAAACATGAGGGCTTCCTACACTAAATACTGAGTTAAACTTGTATGACTAGTTAAAATCAAATTGATTTTTTTTAAAAAGTAAAAATAAGAATGTATATATTTTTAAACAATTATATTCTTACACCAGAATTTCATTCAGCAGGTGATAGCCCATTAAATTGCAAGGCATTTGTAATCTACACCTGAAATAATATCTCAGGTCAGATAAATCCCAGCGTTTTAAACTTTCATTGGAACACATAATACAGTGTTATGGGGTTTTCTTCTGGACTAGGCTCTCCCCAGTGACAGGTATTCTAATAACATGCCATGTTAATAAATAATATACTAGTAATGATATTGAAGTCATTTTCCACTCAAGATGTTATGTTTGTACAGTAGATTTGCTCTCTAGAGGCAAAAAGTGCGTAACATTAGATAGACATCTGACCTAACAATTTCAGGTAGCATTTTATGAAACAAAAGGTGCCTCAATTTAAGCTGAAAATAAGCCAGTTTGATAGAGGTAGGGTTTAGATTTTAATGTCTGTTTATCAGAATAAGGATGTTTCCTTTTGTAAATCAGCAATAACTTTCACAGGGTCTGGGACAATGTAGAAACCTGACATTTCCTATTCTAAACAGGTGTTCGAGGAGGGCTGCTGAAACTTTTCTGGCTACTTCATCAGCTGTTGTGAAGCAAGCATGTACACAAGGTGTGTTAGGAAGTGATGTTCATTTGCTTCTGCAACAAAGTGAATTCCCTCAGTACCTTTCAGCACAGCATCACCAGGCTGGCAGTTTGCCATCTGGAAAACTGACATTTGCCTCCCCTGGGTCTGCTGAACAGTGCTGCTGCAAGATAGCATTCGTACCCAAAGAAAATGGAAAAGGGAGTAGCAAGCTTGCTGAGCATAAATGAGAGACATGCTGATGTTTTCCTTTTAAATAGCAGCAACTGTTGGTCTTTCAGAGTGTTTTTATGCAACATCTTTATTGTAAAGGTGCTTTTGAATGAAAAGAACAATGAAGGTATGTATTACATACCAGCCAGCTCTTGTTCCATCAGTCAAGCAAGAGTTATTTAAAGGACTCATCTAGGTTTTGAACAGTTTATAACCTGAATCATTCAACTTTTTTTTTTTTTTTAAGACTTAGCAATAAGGGACACATCAGAGTTTAAATCTGACAATCTGCATTTCAAAAGGAGTAATTTCAAAAGGAGTTCTCTTTGTGATAAAACTGGATTATAATATGATAACTGTAGAGCCACACATCGTGACTTACACCAAGCTTTGTTTGGGTGAAAATTACTCCTTTGCAGAGCATTGGGAGTTCTATTACCTCTTTAGGTCTCAAAATAGAATTAGAAGACATGGGTTGACATAATGAGTTAAGTGCTGGAAATAAAGCTGTCATGATAAAAAAGCTTATGATGCAAACAGTGTTTAACTCCATCTCAACAGGGACAAATTTAGCTATGGATTAATCAGGTTATTTTCTTGTGCTTTCAAATGTACAACCTGTTCATCATCACACAGATGCCAAAACTTCTTATACTTTATATTTGCCAGTCATTTAAATGAGATGTAAGTAGTTCATAAGATATGTTCTGGTTACCGTTAAGAGAGTAAATTTGATCCTTAATATAATTCCATATTTCAAATTCTTTGTTAAATTGAACTGGCAGAGCTTCAGTGCCAGTTTAAATTTTTTAAGAAGAAAAGTTCTGACAATATCACTTTTGTTTAAAAGTGGGAAGATTTAAAAGAATAGTTGTTATATCTTTATTAAATCAGAGCACAAGCCTTTTTTAGAAATATGAAACTTCTGAATCTTTCAGGGGAAAGCTACTTAATACTTTTCATTTCAAGGATTTCTCTATTATTCACAGAAAAAAAAATACTGTCTTGTATTTCATAAATGTGTTATATGTGCACAAATGTCAAGTCAAACCATTATAACACACTCGGCTAGCTGCCAAAATGGTTGCATAACTGTCCGGGATTTTCCCTTAGGGTGAGGCTGAAACGTTTTTTAACAAATAAATATGAAATAAATATTTATTTTAACACATATCTATGTCATTTCAGGCCACCTCAGGCTTCATGTAAATAGTATTGCTTAGCTGTATTCTCTTGAATTGGTAAGTCTGCTCATCCTGGTTTTTTCTTGGTTCTACAGATATAGGGTCTTGTCTGATGCCTTGATTATGTTTTATGCACGCAGACCAATAGAGTTAAACATTTGTTATCCTACGTTTAAGGAGTTTTACTTTTTATTCTTAACCACCAAATTTATCTCCTCATTTCATGTCAAGTTCAGAAACCATAAACTGAATTGCCGTGATGTCCTGTGCTTGGAGCTACTCTGCTAAACTTCCCCAGACATATTAGATGCTCCTTCGCTGTGTTTGCAATCTAGAAGAATTCGAACTGGGTTAGAGGCTGAAGACAAAGATATTTTTAACTGGAAATCATGCAGAGTGCTGGAGCTTTCACTACATTTATCAAGCAGACATGATCAGACATGTTTACCTGGGAGTTTCATATCATTGGTCTGACCAACTTTTAGGACATGAAGAATGAACCAGTCCATAGAGTTAGTTTCCTTCCTTCCTTTCTTTCTTCCTTCCTCCCTTCCTTCCTTCCTCTCTTCCTTCCAACCTTCCTTCCTACCCACCTTCCTTCTTTCCTCCCTTCCTTCCTTCCTCCCTTCCTTCCTTCCTTGCTTGCTTGCTTCCTTCCTTCCTTCCTTCCTTCCTTCCTGCCAGTTCCTATTCTTCCCTTCCCTTCCCTTCCCTTCCCTTCCCTCTCCTTCCCTTTCCCACACAAAACAAAATAAAGCCAAAACCAAAACCAGACTTATAAGAAAACATGAAATATATTTTTTACATGCTAAAGCAACAATTAGAAGGAAAACTGGGAACACTTGTTCAATAGTATACTCAAGAGTGACTTTTTGTGCCACTAGAAACTTCATAAAATGTTCAAACTTGCAAGAAGCATAACAGCACGACATGGGAACACTAGAAACCAGATAGCTTTGGCTGAGAGATCAACTAATATTAACACACTCATTTTGGAGTTCACTTTGTCAGTATCTATACTTTCCTTGGAGTCCTTGCGCTACTGCTCCTGTCTGCTTTGTGGCCCTTTACGAGCTGGAAGGCAGGAGAGCAGCACCCCTGCAGAGGACACTGATGCTCCTCCATGGATGGTCAGGCAGGGCATGCCAACGCGCCGTGCATCTGGCACTGTCTCTGCTGAAGCGTGGCCATGTCAGCATTGCGAGACGCTGTGTGTCTCATTATACTCTGCGTGTGCACGAATTTCCAATTCTGCTCTCTGGATTTCAGGTTTGTAGAGGCAGGGCTCTGGCTTGGATGTACTAATCAGATTCCAAATATTGGCCTTTGCTTCAGCAATCACTGCCTCAAAAGGAGGAAAGTGACAAGGCGGAATGATCTTTACCATGGGGATGGAGCATGCTATGGAATCTATAAATGGCACAGCTAGGATGAATGGTACCATTGTACTAGATTCTGCAGACACTGCCAGTTACCACAGTCAAAAGGACATTGGAGTAAAGCAGTTAATAAAAGAGAAAGGAGGAGGGGGGAAGAGGTAGTGTTGAAAATCATGGAAGTGAGAACATTGAGGCTTAAATGCTTTTTTCTCAGACAATGAACTCTCTGCATCAAAGTTAGTCCAATAGCATTTAGCTTTGTGCCTGCTTCCACTGTACCTGGTCACTGGATAAATAATGAATAGTGAGTGCAGACAGAGCTTACAAGAGCTCTATTATTCCCACAGTTTAAACTCTTCATTTAATAGAGAGTACACAGGAGAAGAAGAAAAAAATCCCAAAGAAGCTAAGAAATAGACACATTGACAGGCCAGAATGATAAAAAATACAATACAGAAAAAAAAAAAAATCTATTCTAGCTTGATTTATTACAGAAATAATTAGTACAAAAGCATTGTATAGCATTTTTTTATCCAAGGAGATGAAAGCAACTTACACACTATTTATTAAAGGTGAATATATTCCTAAAATATATCTGATCTGTGTAAAATACTCCATTAGTGCTCTTTGAAACCTGAGACCTTAAATGACATTGCTGAACCTGAAAAGTTCTAACACAAATGGCAGACTTTTGCAGGGTGATAACAGAGATAGTACAGTAACTCTTTTTAATGTAGCTGCGCATAAGCATCCTGAAAACATTAAGGGGGAGGAAAGAGCACTCTGATTTTATAGGTTTTGGTTTAGGGATGTTTCCGTGTAACATTTTTCTGGCTTACGAACTTATTCCAAAACTATACCAAAAACAGCTATAGGCAAAAAGACTGAATTAATGACTTACCAACTCTATTCATTTCAGGTTTCCTACCTTCTTAGTGTTTCATATCCTCCGTCTTCCATAAGAAAAAACCTGTCGGACTATGTAACGTGTTTGCGTGCAAGGAGGGAAAAATATCGTTCTTTGAGATAACTGACTATGCAGCTGGTAGAGAACAAAAGTAACACCTCAGGACTTTCATGATGAGGACATTAAGTTAAATGTGTTGTCTTCCTGGATTGTGGTATTTCTTCATGTCATCATCTCTGCTTTGCCAGCTTTCACTGCTTTGTCACATCATGGGAA
The DNA here is from genome assembly GCF_000690775.1 of Eurypyga helias. Taxonomy (NCBI): domain Eukaryota; kingdom Metazoa; phylum Chordata; class Aves; order Eurypygiformes; family Eurypygidae; genus Eurypyga; species Eurypyga helias. Next base: position 56,604 of record NW_010263566.1, on the reverse strand, counting down.
AATCCAGCCCATGTACTGTTTTAGGAAAGGATGACATCTCCCTGTATTTTTGTTATGGTGTGCTTAGAATCCTTCTAAATGCTGTAAAAATTAACCTGTGTGACTTTGGAGCTCAGGTTTCAGGGAAAATCAAGACAGATCCCTCAGGTGTAGGGACTTAACTTCTTTTCATTACTGTGGGGGAATTATTTATGCCTCAGAGTGTCTTTTAAAACCTCCCTGAACTGACCTATTCTCCTACTTGTTTTGGAAGGAAAATCCACTCCCTCCCCCTTTTACACTTTGCCTGTCATTCTTTTAGGAAAGCTCTACCGGATAAAACCAAGAACAGTACTGAAGCAGAAAATAATTTTTCCCTTTAAAGTTCAAAGTTACTTTGACAAGGAAGTTTAACTATTAAAAAGAAAAAAAAAAAAGAAAAAAGAAAGAGCCGCACCTGAAAGAAATACTGCAAAAGCTTTACAAGGCCTGTAAAGGAAGGAGACAGCTTCTCCTGAAAACAAGTACACGGTTGTTACAATGCACGGACTGTACTGGTGCACACCTAACTGCGTGGAAGTTCTGCAAGTCTCTTGCCCTTTCAACAAATGTTATCATTTCCCAAGGAGCACTATTTCTGCTGCAATCTGCACCTAGTCCACACTGACAGCTCTCCTCTCCCCTCTGAGCATGCACACTGCCATTTCGGATACTGTCCTGTGTCCTTCCCTCTGCATCTATTGACAGATCTGAACTCTTCTATTATCTCAAGTAGCCAACAGCAGGACTTGTCATTGAAACAGAGAGGCTGTGTATATCTGAGCTACTATCACGCAGCCCCTTTATTTCTCCAATGACAGTGTCTTGTGATAAATGTTTCAGAAATGACATTTGAGATGACAGGGGAGGAAAACTCTTAAGTAAGAGACTACAGCTCCCAGTGTCTCCTGAGACACAGTGTTGTCAATCAAATAGGAATATTTGCAATGCAATTAGAATGTAGACCGTCCAAAATCAATGTATTAGAGGCCACAGAACCCTTCAAATTAAAACAAACAAACAAACCCCAAAAAGTCACTTCAATAAAAAACCTGCTTAGTTCTGGAAGATGTGCTAGTATTTAACCTTATCAAAAAAGTTTGTGGAATGTCTCAAGTCAGTGCTAGATTTTGGACTGGGCAGAACGTCTGTGGTACAATGTTATAGAAAAAAAGAAAGAAACCCATACAAAACTGGAAGAAGGGAGAGGCAGAAGCACTAAACAATTTATCAGAGGGTTGAAGTGCGCTAGCTGGCCAATAGCATATGCACACAATGTAAGGTTTGACCGTCCCTCATGGTATGGGCCAAATGTGAAGAACAGCGGTGCTGTCCCACTAGGTAACTGTACCTTTCTGCAACATAAGTAAATCCTTACCACTGCTTTAACAGTTCAAGGATAGCTGATAATTTAATGTGCGTTTCCATAAAATAATTGTATAAAAAAGTCCAATCTGAAATCACTAGTATGTGTGGCAAGTTGGAAGCTACTTTGGACAGCTAACAACTCTGTTTATTTCTGCCTTTATTTTTTTTTCCCCTAGTTTATATAAAATGCTGCAAGATAACTGGTCATTCTGGCATTAATAAGGTGTTTGTACAATAACAGATTCTTGGCACACATGAATCATACATTCTTATCACCCTTTTGAAAAATGGTATAAACAGGAGGAGTTAACCTGAGGTAGAAGAACACATTAATTAGGAATTGTAATGGGAATGGAAATCAGGGAAAGCTGGAGAGGAGGGAAGGCAAATTCAGCTTCCAAAAACTACAGAGTGTTATATTTCTATTTGCATATGATACCTCAAATCCCTTGGCAGAGGTTAATAGGAGAAAGAAAAACTACGATAATTGGTGTCAGTCATGGACAAGATTTCTAAGTAAAAAAAGTAAGGCAAAAGTTCTCCTGAAGGGCAGATTAAAAAAAGTTAACATTCCAACCTGGACAAAGGAAAAGTGCTCCTCACAGCCCTGATGGAGAGTGAGCACAGGAAGAGAGAGCAACTCTGAACACTAAATATTAAAGAAAGGAACAAAAGATACTCCCTAGGGCAACACAGACTGAAGTTAAGAAAGGCCAAGTTAACTGAAACATTGCAGTAGCTAATGAGGAACCTTGATTGTTAAATATGCTTTTTTTATTTTATCTTTTTCTTTTTAATCTATTCCAAATTTTGCAGCTAAATATTCAGTTTTTACTTTTAACTACTCAGACTTTTTGTATCAGATTATCTGATAACTGACTGAACAACCAACAAAACACTTTAAGTCTGCCCATTGAGCAACTGGCCTATTGAGGCGGCACCTACCACCCCCAGTAAAGTGTGGGCAAGAATGGGTTGCATTTACAGTTTGAGGTTTGAGGATTGCACACACCTGGCTGTAGAAAGAGACTTTATTGTCTGAGAATATGCCCATGGGCTGGGATGTCAGCCAGGATTTCTCTAGTGAATCATTAATGTATTTTTGGTTAAAGCACACTTCAAAATGTGTTTTGTTTTGATTTGAAGACACTGAGAGATGGAAAATATATCCATATACAAATGCTGTCCAAGCATTTGCAGCTTATTGTGCCCTTTCCCTAATGGATTTAAGAGCCTTTTATTACCCTTGGGTTTATTCCAGTAAAATTGCATTGTTATTAAAAGATCTCTCAGCATTACTTTCACCATGATATGGTCCAAAACACTCTCTCTCTCTCTGCAAGGACAACTTTCTTTACAATTCTCCTCTCGCCACTCATGTTTTTCCAGTGGTCCTTCTAGGAAGTGCCATGGAATCATGCTAGCCTCTCAGATAGGGCAGACTCCCACGACAGGGCAGTTGGGTCATCATGCCAACCACCTCAGAGACTGTAAGGAGGAAGGGAAGAGGCTGGCAGGGAAATGCCCCTCTTTGCTTCCCGACAGTTTGGCAGGGAATTGGTGTGCAAAGCAAGCTGAATTACATCTTGGTCTGTTAAAATGGTGTGCACACCATTGTACTTGAAAGTCGCCTCTAGTGGAGCTATTCCTTGTTGTCGATGAAACCTACTTGCTCTGGAGAAACAATAGATCTTTACCTAGTGTCATTATGGAAATGATAATTTTCCTAGGCATAGCAGTGGCCACAGAAGGGAGCAGATTTAAGACCAAGGGCAGTTAGAAATGACAGCCAGATCAACAGTCCGTTCAGGTTTGTATGGCAGCTATATTACAACAGGTTGGACATTTGTGTAGGCATTCTGTATGCTTTGCTCTTAATGAGTATTCTGCATGCAGAGTCACTGCAGAATCAGCCTCTTATATCAGTCTGAAAAATAATGTTCTTTACATCCTTTATTCCTCATTTTCCTTTTTGTTTGTATGTAACATATCCAAGCACAACCTGTGCTCTGGGAAAACCATGTTTTCTGTTCTGTTAAAAACAAATAACTTCTAAGCTATGAACAAGGAAAAAAAGCTGAAGGGTCGGGGCCTGAGGAGGTGAGCATTCACATGAAGGTGGAAGAACAGCAATATGTGAACACCATGAAGAAATATCTTTCTTCTTATAAACAATAAAATATAATATTGCCAAGATTTTGTTATGCAAAATAGTCTATCTTTTAGATGCAGAGTCAGCCTGATGAATTTCACTCTGTAAGGCAATACACTGCAAATGGCTAAGAACTCAAAAACAGGACTTTGGATGAAAGAGTTTCCTCAACCATATTCGAGTCTCCACTGAAAAGCTTTACTGTCACAGCTCATCTCATTAATCTAGTATATATGTTGCATTAATATTTTTGTCTTACTGTGTAGGACTGATATGATTTTGTCTTTTCTAGTGTTTTAGCAAAGTGATTGTGAAATTATTTTGCAACCATCAAATGGTTCCATTTCCGTTTTCTGTTGTACTAGGAACACAACTTGTGGTTCTTACACTGACTTCTAAGAAGGGGACAAAAAGGTGGAATTAGGTGCAATACTGTTTAGTTGTGTTGTAAATGCCAGACATTCTTTTTTTCCCGTTCCATATCAGAATAAACTAAGCCATGTTTTTATGACAGGTTGGGGGGGTGGGGTGGAGGGGGTGGCATTTAAGCAGCCACATTGCATTTGGAAGATTGTCCATTAATGTTCTTTGTGAAATTCTGACTCCACATTAAAAAAATTTATAATAATAAATTGATTCTTAGATATGTAATTTTGCTTTGTGTCTCAAATTGAAATTATTTGATCTTTTAAGCCTAACTATTTGTTTTGACCCAAGCTGTGTCAAGCATTTCTGTGTGACTTCTCACACAGAACTTTTTACATTTTGCCTACAGTTGGCTTTTGGGATGTACATAACTGATTAAGAAGTCTTAGCTTCTTTTAGTTTATGAAACGTGACTTATATTGTTGAGTGTCCAAAAATAAAAATTTCCAATCTCTGAACTTTTGATTTCAAGAAAACGAAATGTGATCATCTAGTAGCAGTAGGAAACAGTTAGTTTGGTTTGAAAAGATTTGTCACAGTCTGTTCTTCCTGCAACACTGGAAGTGCAGGACAATGACAGCGCTTACGCACAGCAAGAAGACTTGAAAAGCAACAAAGAGCTTTTCAAACTCACTTACTCGGTTGACAATTCTTTTAGAAAATGATGCAGCTGCACAGATTTTTGAGGCGGGAAGATGATGTAGCAAAAAAAGTCAGTGAGGACTGTAACCAACTGCTGAGTCTTGTCCAGCGATAAACAAGGAGATATTGATTCTCAGGAGGGAAGACAACATTCTCATTTGATTACAGTGTTGCAAAAAAAAAGGTTTCCCCATAAGGCTTACTGAGATCCAGGATCAAAACCTCATTATTTTCCATCGTTTATTTTTGTTTCAGGATTTTTGAAATGTCTTCTGAGGAGGACCCCCTCTAGCTACAGCTTTCTTCACATCTGAAGCCAGTTCAGTGATAAAAAATGAAAAATAATGCTTTCTGCAAGGGAACATGATAAAAAATATTTCCATAATGAATATAAACTATCATATGCTAGGCTTTATTATATTCAGGCTTCCTTTCCTGACCTTAGGGGAAAGTACATGTCAGCTGACCTAAAGTTCCCTTTGGGAACGTGGTCATTAGTTATACAGCATAAGTGCTCTGACACTGGACTTCTACAGTTAGAAATCACATAGGAGCTGCCAACTTCCTTCTTCCTTCCACTTGTGCTAGCTGAAACTTCACCAGGTGCACTTGATGCTGGATTTCCTTTTCACTGCTGTGGCATGTGGCAGAGTTTGGTTGTCTCATGGGGTATATACAATGCAAAGTTATGGATTTCAATGATCCCCATCACAGCATTGCCAAGAAAACATCTATCATGTGGGAGGCAGTGAATGAGGATGTGAAGGCAGAGATTGCTGAAGATGACCTGGTCCCTAAAGGCTGTACTTCATGCAGGGGAATGTACTTCATAGGGGAAGCTGCTACAGCACCTCCAGCTCCACAAAATGGCATAGAAACTGGGACCGTGTCCAGATCCTTTCTTCTTCTTTTACTCAACACATCTTTTAATGCCCTCTTGGATATTTCCCATGAAGGAAATGCACCCCTTGTAAAATCTGAAATTTTCTATGTAACACACTCTAAATTAGAGTCTTTGGAATTATTTTATTGAGGAAAGGAAAGAACTGCTGAGCTACTTTATGTTCAAAGTGAAGAAATTAATGCTTCCTCCTCATTTTTATACTTGGAATCAGAATATCTTTTTGCCTTGACTTCCCTGGTGATTACTATAACTGGCAATATATTAAAAACTTAGCCAGAGTACTTCCATGCTCCCATGCATCCTGACCTTCAATCTGAATTTCAGACATAATTAAATGCTTCATAAAAACAATTTGAATATTATCTTTAGCTTCAGCTTGGGGCCCTACTAGTTATTTTGGCAATCCCACAAGGAAAGAATCACTTTCTGAAAGTGACTTTACCAGGATGAATTTAAGACTAGCCAAAAGAGGGAAACACAGAAGAGCTCATGCTGAGATAGACCATACGTCAGAAAGAAAAAAAGCCACTGCCATCAAATCCCTGACAATATTACCACTACACATCAGCTTGTGTATAACTTCCATATGCTTGTGTAAAACATGAGTATAAAAAAACTACCTGTGGATGTTCCACCATATTCATAGTTGGTTTTATTCAGATTTCTCAATACAAAATTCATATAGCAGCTCAATTTGACTTAAAAACAAAAATTTCTGAGGTCATGAACCAGAGGAAACAATACCTGAAGAATTGATTTGAAATGAAACAGTATGAGGTCTACAGATATTTTTCCAAAATTCTTCATTAGCTGTTGGAAAGCTCATTTGAAACATGCGGTACTTTGTGTCTCTGCCTTTCTCAAGGATCACACAGAAGTCCATCATATGGATAGACTACCATCATATCAAGTGTAGATCAACATGTGTCTTACTTGTCAAGCCTGTGAAGTCCTTCACTTAGTTTTATTACCACAGCAGTTGAGACAATGTCTGAAAACAGTAAGAACATGAGCTCATTCATAGATGGGCTAGATGATTATGTTGTCACAGTGCTCTCTCTAACTTAAATTCAACTATTCCTCAAAAATCCTTTCCTCAGTTCCTACAGGTAGTAAACTCTGTGGGTAAATTGTCTTTGTTGCAGAAAATGAAAACATTTGAATAATAAAACATAAATATTAGTCACATCCAATAGGCTTTCTGTAGAGTAACACTGATTTAATTACTTTTTAAACCTGTGTTACAGCCAATATTCCACCCAGTTTCCCAACCTTGTTAGCCTTTCCCAGGAAAGGGAAACATGTTTTTTTCAGAGGCTCACCAGGACTTTATACAAAAATATTTTTTAAGTCACAAGTGCCTTCAATAAGATGCAAATCCTAGACGAAATGTCTGGTTATAAAAAGATATATTTACATATATTTTAATGGCATTTAAAATAATTAAAACAAGAGCACTCATTTATTCAATCAGACTCCAATTTGAGTACATGCATATTTTCAGAAAATAGTTTCAATTTTTTATAATTTTTACCAATAGATGGTGCTAGCAATTTCTGCATTTACTGAAATATTTGCACCCATTTTACTCAGCTCAAGTCCATAACAATCTTCTGGAACTGCTAGAGAGAAACAGCCTATCCAGCTGCCAATTAAAGTAGGAAATGCCAGCTCACCTATACTCAACACTTTACATATTGAAAAGGCTAGTAGAGCAGCAAAAACCCATCAGTAACTACCCACTGCAAAACATATATGGTGTGCAAGTGAGAAATCTGTTGTTCTCACTACTCCAGTGTATTGTCAATATTTCTGAAATAGCCATATTATGTTTTGCATTCATTAGAGTACATATTTTTAACACAAAGGATGCTAGATCAGTCAAATTAGCTCCTCCATAAGTCTTCTACAGAGCACAATGAAAACCTAATGTCTTAAGCCCAAGTCCTGCCAAGAGTTCATGCACATGCCTCACTATGCACTGGGAATAGTTCTGCCAAAGTCAACCAAGATGTCCACAGAATGTAAAGTTAAGCAAATCTGTTATTCTTCAAGAGTTTAGAGATATGTGTAGTGTCTGGAGTGTTTGGAATCGACTGTAGTGACTCTCCATGGAAGTTGTCAGATGTCTTCTTCAGCCGTTAGGAGAATTAATCCAGCATGGAGCATTTTTTTACAATATCCCACCTGCCCTAGACATGTAGAAAGATCATATTCAAAATTCACTGTTTAATTGTTTCAGTTCTGTGGACCAGTTTGTTTTGTTTGTGCTCAGAGAAAGTATATTCAAGGTCATTACAAGTGCAGTTTAAAAAAAGAACAAATTAAGAATAGGTAGAAACAATATTGTTCTCTACATTTCCAATTTCCTCTAAAACCTTTGTTACCTCTAAAAAAAAAAAAAAACCCAACACAAAAAAAAACACAAACCAAACCAAACCAAATAAAAAACAAACACCCAAAGAATATTTCCACTATCTCACTGTCATCAGCTTTATTTTTCTTATTACATACAGACATTCTCTAAATATTTTGAGATAACCCAAACACTGCTGCACTTCAGAGTAAAGCTGTAGTCCTGTGCTCCACATGTAGTACATACTTCAATGTGAACTGGCTTTACACAAGATGGAACCTCTGGAATAATAGGTTTTAATGAGGAGGTTGCAGCTTACAGACCTTGAGCTCCTGGAGGTTTTGGTTACCTGTAATTTCTTTCTGTGATCTCCACTGGTTTTGGGGACCACAAAAAGGAATTACAGACTTTCAAAATTCATATATATATATATAAGTGTGTGTGTATGTTATATATGTATAATATATGTTGTTGTATATTACTATTACATACAATATGTTTTATTATGTTTCAAATTACAATATAATTTACATTGTACTATACATGACATATAGATGATATTGATAAATATACATTATTATATATGTGGGTATGTGTGTATATAGGTAGTTGTCAGTATATATGTAAAGAATGAGTGAATGTATATGTATATATTGATATGTTTATAGAAGCATATATGTATATGCCTATTATATTCATTGTATATATGTCCCATTGGACATGTAGACCCATGTGGACTGTCATTATTGTTTCATCATTAAGAACCATTCCACATACGGAGGACCAGTGATCATGGCAATACCTAGAGATTTTCAGCTGTACTTCGGCAACGCAAAGCCAGCATCCCATGCTCTGTCTCATAAACTCCCTTACAGAAGAGCACTGAGAAGGTGCTCCAGTCGCTTCTACTCACCATGAATAATGAATGAGGCTTCTAAAATGCTTGTGAAAGGAGGTGGTGCTATGAAAAAAAGTTCATCCCCCATTCATGTACTTGTTAAAGAATATCTTGATCTTTTTCAATGAAGCTATGACTCCATAATAGAATACAAATATCCCTCAGCTGGAACCTTGCTACCTTTTCTCACTGAACTGCAAACATCAAATTCAATCTCCCATGAAGTAGTGTTGTTGCTGTCACTTGGCAGAGAAACACAGCACACAATACATGACTTAAGTTACCCTAGGTTGCATGGTGATTCAACACTGAACAAAATAGCTTCTTAAAAAAAAAAAAAAAAAAACCAAAAATTAAAACCAGGTCTCTCATCAGCAGTATCAATGTTCAGATCCTTCATTATGGAACAAACTCTATAAACAGTATGCCTGCTTTGTAAAATACAAGATATCAAACATTAGTAAAACTGAATAGACATTTCCTAAATACTAGGTACTGTCTCTAACTGGAAATCGCAATACATTATTGTGACAGTCTTTAGACACAGTGGTTTTTTACTTTTGTTGGAAAGACTGAGTTTAGTATGTCTCTGAGGATGAATATATGTTTAAATTCTCCTAATGTTAGTTTGAAACACTCAGGAAGTTTTAGGTCATATGTCAGATCTGACATTTCTGAAGTGACCAGAGCCGAGCACCTGATTTTGTGTGGTTGAAAGCCACTGCTGTAGCTCCTTCATGATCTGTAACAGTACTTGAAGGTCTATATCCAAACATGACTGCTGGACAAAAATACCAGTGAGCAAGATATTTTGACTGAGTAGGAGCAAACCTCTAAAGAGATTCTATGGATTTGTTCTATTTATTTATTTATTTATTTAGCAGTAAGTTAAAGAATGACAGGTTGTGTGTGGATTGTGACAGTCCATACTGTTTAGTTCCTACTACTCTTAGTCCTTGCTTTAGTCATTCCAATTCAGTCAATTTAGTCAATTTGAATTTAGTCAATTCCAAATGCCACATTAACAAGCAGTGCCAAGGAGAGCTTGAGGCGTAGAACTGATCTGATATTATTTCCATTAGTACCCCCTTGCTTTAGGAGGGAAACAAATATATCCACATACACAGAAGGTTTTGGGGTTTTTTTTTTCAGATGCAGAGGATGGGATGTGACCTCCATTATTTTATAGATATATATAGATATAGCTATAAATTCCTCTACACACAATCTGACGATTTCGAGGGAGGTATAAATACAGTCTTTAAGTGGGTGCCTTTTTTTCACTTGAGAAAAATCATCTGCTTATGAGGTCTGATTTGAGTTCTTTGCAAGGTGCACCATCAAGAGAGTCTGAAAGCTGTTTTAAAGCAGAAGGATTCACACATATCTCATTATTGTGAACAGAAAAGTGGATAAAAGCTAAATACCAGTGGATGTGTAGAGATCAGGAAAAGCTGAAAATTTAACAAGTTTTGAATCACCTTGAAAAAAATATAAGCAAAAATTAGGAAGAAATGTTCCCACTGGACAGTTTATAACATATCTGCTTAGTACCAGTTTATTCTCCCTGATCAAGTTGCTCAGAATCTTGTCCAGTCACATATGGGACAGCTCCAAGGACAGAGATGTCAAGTCTCTTGAATATCAGCTTGAACATGAAAAATAAATATTTGCAAATCAATCCAAGGATGTGATATACTCACTGAAGTTTTGACTGAAATTACTGGCACAATCTTACGTTCTCTGTAGAAGGTCATAGCAGAGGTGGATTGGTGAATTTCAGTCCTGAGACTCCTATGTGGTCTCCAGGGAATTGAGAAGAATCAAGATCTAAGCAACTCCATGTACAGAGAGGGTCATACTGAGAGGATTAGATAGCATTGAAGCATAGGTTTTTGTAGCAACTGTGCACGTGAAAGCAGGTGTCTAAATTCTAGATCAAAAATAGCCCATACTACCTGGTTTTCATGCATGTAATTAAAAGTCGTGTAAGAAAAAGCCTCTGACTAACAGACTGAAGCATCCTATGTAAGGATCTCTGACTTCCATGTGAAATATTTTGATTATCAAGGAAAAATTCAATTAAATTAAAACCACCAGTAGTGATAAAGTGTGAATAGGAGGGACAAAAGTCCACAAACTGGTTTCTAGCAGAAACAAAAAGATTGCTAGGCAAAAAGCTTAGGGAGGCTGGCAGGTTTATGCCTAGCTTGTTCAAATATGGTGTTGTTCTTTTTTCAGCAGATAAAATGCATACAGACATTCCCACGATGGAAATTATATTGTATGCCACTTCTTTAATAAGATTAAAAGAGCTACTTTCACCACCAGTGACTGCCATTAATTGGTATGCTGCAAGGGAGCTGACGCATCTCTGGATGGCACAGCTATTAAGTGTAGACTGCAATCAGTAAAATAGGTTTTCCAACAAATGACTTGTCAAAGCCTTGACACAAGAATTACTTATGCTTGTAGTCAGTCACTCACTTTCTCCCAGTTCAAATGCTCATCTTCTGCCCCACACCGAAATATGAAACACATGAAAATGTGTTTCTCCCTTTTTGCTTGATTAAAGTGTTAATCCATGGATAGACCCAGATCAGTGAGTATCCTAAGGATGTCACAACAGACTTGAGGTGGAAAAGCAGTGGTTTTTTTAGGAATGCATCAAATTTCCACTCTTCTTTTCCAAAAGCTGTATTCCAAGATAGTCTCAGCCTTTCTGTAGTAATAGATGTGATGAGAAAATGTCTTTCAACTGACAGTTCCACCATCCAAGCTTACTAGTCCAGCCTGGCTCCCTTTGATCTTCAGTCTTTCTGGAAATAAAAATCATTATCATACTACCTAGCAGCAAATGCACATGCTTTACCTGGATAAATCTCTGATAACATTCAGTGGCACGGCTGCTACTCATTGTACATGCAAAATGTTCACTTGAGAAATTCTTCCTTTGTTTTTTTCTTATTTTATATTTAAATCTACTCATTCTTTGGTTTAAATACTGAATTGTAATTACTTCTGCATCTGGAGTTTTGAGTGGATAGGAATGATCTTTTAACTAAATTGGATATGTTCTTTCTTAGGTTGCATGTGACAACATCTCAGGGTCACTATATTCCACCTTGTCACCTGGTTTATGCCCAGCTATTCCTGGGACTATGCATTGTAACATAATATGAAATAATAATACACAAGTCTGCTTTTAAGAAGCTCCCTGGAGTGCTTTAAGGAGACCTTGTAATAATGAATACTAGGGGATAGGAGTCATCTCCCCAGACTTTAACATTTAATCACTTACATGCTACTTGTAAGTTAAAGAAAGAGATTCAGAAGATGTTTCATTTTAGAATTTCTCTTTAGCTAGTACCTAAAAGATTAACCAGATACCTAATTGTCACACTCTAAAGGCTAGAGAAAGTGAACAGAAATCATAAGTAACTAATTCTGGTTGACTGTCACCACTAGAGGGAAAAAAAAAAACAAACAAACCCACACCAACCCAGAAAACCTTAATGAGGTAGATTTAAAAACCTGACTTCACTGGGAAGGTCAGATTTTCCTAGCAAAGTCTCTAACAATTTGCAAGACTTGGGTTTCTCAGGTTCAGTTCTAATATCTCGACTTCATTTTTTCATACTTTTGTTTTCACACATAACTAACACATACAGCCAGGGAAAGGTTATGATGGTTTTTCACTGACAGTTTTTTCAGCATGAGAAGCTTTATAAAACTAAAGGAAGAAAATGATAATTTAGTCACAGAGATCCTTTACAGATTTCTGACACATAAAACTGAAAGCTCTGTTCAACTAAACTATACTGGCCATGAACGCTTATTTCCACAATTTTGGCACTAAGCAGGGACTCTGTCTTTTTATTGAAATGTCATATATCTGGGGTATTCAGTTTTGCAAAGCATCAGTTTTCTGATGTTTTCCTGCTTGATATATGGATGTAAGATACTTAAGACTTCTGTAAGTAATTTGACTGTTTTTCATGGATTTTCCAGTGTAAAAATGAACTCTCCATAATATCAAGAAAGTTCATGTTAAATGGATTAAGCACTGCCTAACTAACTAACTGTTCTCAAAACAGTTGTCGAAGGAGACCCATCTCTGAACAGGGATGTTGCTAGCACCATTTTGCAGTCATTAGAATTAGACCTGACCTTGTTCAATATTCCTCTCAGTGGTCTGGAAATAAATATGAAACCACTGCTTTTCAAATGACGTATGGATTTGTATAGTATATAATGGTGGCTAGGTGTTCATTCCAAGCAATTGGAACGGTTGACTACATCAGACTTTGTCATTAAATCAGTCCTAAGGTAGTCAAAGAAACAAGGTCACAGAGACTTTGAACTAGAGGCTGTATGTCTGGCATTTGGAACTGTATCCTAGAAAATCATGATTTTAGAAAAAAAAATCTAGAGTTCATAGAAGAACTAAACCAATTCAACACGAGCTGCTTGTGGGAGACTAAGATAAATTGGACTAATTAAATCCTTGGTATAGACCTCCAGGTAGAGGCATGGCCAGTTACATACGTGTCCCTTTTTTTAAGCTTGTCCCTATGAGTAATCACTTGATATTTGAAATTATTATTGGCGTATTGAACATTTGCACAGCAGAAACCAGACAAGATGTGAATTGACTGTCTCATACTGTTGAAATCTGGAGAAGTTCTTTCATTAGAACAAAGCCCCTGTTTCTTACAGGCTGAACTCCTTTTCATTTCTATAATAAGGGGACAAAAGGCTTCATAGTTAATTATTAGATTTTAATAAAGAATTATCTCAGTACTGAGATGTTTCTCTACAGGTGACATTTTCAAGACAGATACTAGAAGGGTTCCCTCTGGTGCCTACTTTGTGGAAAAAAAAAAAAAAAAGAAAAAAACTTAGACGATCAGCAAAAGTGACACAAAAACTGGAAAAAAAATGCCTCTGAGTGAGAGGATGATCTTTTATTTTTATCAAAAGATAGACCAAACACCTTACATTGTATATATATAGTGTGTGTACATTCTTCATAGGGTTAAAAAAATCTGAAATTAAAGTTTTTGTCATAGAGAAAGTAATTGCTGAAATCCTCTGGAAATTGAAGATGGCATACTTTGAATAAAACACTTTTCATTTTTAAACAAACAGTGATAAAGCAATGAAAGTATGCTACCTAAATACACCTAGGAAAGGTGTATTCGATATCTTCTAACATACATTTGAGAAATTTGCATAGAGAGGAATAAATGGACAAAGTTTTATGCCATGGGTCATGCAGAAGTTCCCCATACATGCTGTTGTATATTTCTGCACTTGAAATCCATTAAGGACTTGTGAATTCACACGTTTCCAGCCACATGGGTTAGAGTCATGGACAGAAAAATATAGCCAGGATTTTAGGACACAGAGGTTCAGCTGAGTACCAATGGGAAATGGGAGCTTAGTTCCTTTCAGGTATACTTGAAAATCTTGTCAGTAATATTAAGAGTTTGAACTACTTTGATTTACGATTGTAAAATGCTGGTGGAAGGTTTCTGAAGATTTAGATTGTTGAAGTTCCTGAACTCTGTTACAGAAGCTATTCATTCAAACACACTTTAACCTCAAACTACCAGGCTCCAGTCAGTTTAGATCAAGAGGTCAGATAAGTGTATTGATATAAATGCTGTTCTCACCAAGTGTTTGTGCAGAGCAGCACACACCTTAGTACAAGTAGACAGCTGGTGAGAGAGGAAGCATGACTGGATTTTGCAGATGTGCTGGAGATTAGTGTTGGTTACTACTGGGAATATTTATTTAAGCAAAACAACTCAATGGTTAGAAAGTATCTAACCTTTCAAAAGACCTTTTCATGTATGGCAGGCTCCACTGATTAACTTACACAAGATCTATGCTTCACTACAAACAGTTCTCAAATAAAGATTACCTTCTTTTTTTAAAAAAATAATTTTATTATGATTTCTAAGGAAAATAATGTAATGTGACTTTAGAAAAAGTTCACCCTTGGCTTAATCCAGAATAATACAGGTAGTTCCTTTCTCAAGTTTTATTCAAATATTCTTAGGGTATCAGGAATTCTTTCAAGTGTCTCCTCCACAACTGAGCATTCAGTGTAACATTGGTAAATGCTTTTCTTATTTTTTGCTGGGGTGTTTGGGAGTTTTTTATCTGGCATTTGTTGTTGCAGATCCCACATTCCAAGTGCAGTTAAGCTATCGCAGCTACTGGTTTGGCTTTCAGTCAGACTAGGATATGCCAAATAATTGTGACCACAGGAGCTGACCCTGGAATATTCCCTAAACTGTTAGCTGAGAAGAATGACTGTTCTTAAAACTACTTTCTGGTTCTTAGCTGGAAAATGCTCTCCTGTTATTAAAAGCAATATAAAATAAATGATTTTAAGCACCAAACTGCTACAGTTGGATTAGCAATAGGAAGCTGACCTTCAGCTTTGTTGTCTCACTGTTACACTGCCTTTTGCAGTGGAAACACATTCATAACAACACTCCTGGTTGGACTGTACCTCTTTGATGAACCATGCATTTTGGTGCCAAACTCACCCCTCCATCTGCAGCTCTGTCCTTAGACAAAGTGTTGCTCTGTCCACTTTAGTGCTTTTGGAGTGAGCACTGCAGAACTCCCAACAATGTGGTGCTGTGATTGGCTGTGTGCATATGTATGTGTATGTGCACAGCAAAAACAACACAAGGAAAGCAGGAGCCCAAGTGAGTTAGTTGCAGAAAGGTTTATCCTGTTTTCATCTATGTCTCTTCTACATTGTTATTATTCCATTTAATCTTAGAATCTTAAACTATATATTTGGAATTTGTTGAACCATAGCCTTTTTGCTGTTTTATTCTTGATTTTCACAGCAGCAAAACACTGGGGTGCAGGTGGTGCCACAGTGGGGTACTCAGTAACATAAAGTGCATAAATAAAAATGATCAAAGAGCACTCTGGACCTAAAGTAGATTTCACAGTTGCTCTGGTTAAAAACTTAAACTTGTAGTCATACACAACATTATGGGCTTATAGGTCATGCCCTAAAAGGAAAATCAGGAAATAATATAATTCGAACCCAATGCTTGTCTGTATTCCAATTCACATTTCCCTTCCCCATAAAGACAAAGCACCTTCAAGGAGAAAGGCAAAGCAAGAGGGACATATTGTTCTTTTCAATACCAACAAATAGCTATTCCAAAAAATTGTTGTTTGTATAGATGTTACTTTTCTAGATGTAATATTAGTGATAATCACTTACACTGGCATTTGCTTTTAACTGACAGATCCAGGGTGACTTCATTGTTTTACAGAGGCTTTTTCCACTTGAATGGTAATGCCACTGTATAAATTCTTGATTGCATTTTCTTGCTTTCTGACATTGTGTTCTGTATTTGTCATTTGTATACATACATATGTAAACAGCTTCTTGGCAAATTCTATTTACTGACTCACCTTGAGTGACCCATAATGTATCTGATTGCAGGATATAGTACTATTTGGAAAGGCATATGAATTTAATATGGCCACTTGTCCCAGAAATTATTACAGTCTTTAGAGAAAAAAGGTAGGTTGCAATATAAGAGTTTGGAATTTATATGAAAATATAGGAAGAAGGCAAACACAATGATGAATGATAAGACCACAAGATTATGTGGTCATTTACACTTGTGTTAAACAGGAGTAAAATGCTGTGTAGTCACAGGTCAGCAGAGAACCATGTGCTATCAGTGAGTGGTAAGAGGAAAAACATGGTTCCTCTTTGAAATGTGGTCTGGGAGGGACGCGTCTTGGTTTACAGACTCAGGCAAAGAAACTTTCTTGGTTATTCCCAACATTTTCTTTCAGCTGCTTACTCCAAAGATAATGAATTCTCAAGCAAATGAGTCCTTGAAATACTCAGAGAAACCCAGACTGTCATCCATCCTTAGCCAGCATTGATTGTGACTGTAACTATCACTCATGCCTTGGATTCGGAATTTTCTGTTTTAAAAATACTGTACATGTGCTTCTAGAAAATGCAAGGGTTTCATTAGAAACACTGCTTTCTTCTACTCCTGTCCCTGCCCCCCAAACTGGTCAGAAAACTAATTTTCCTGTCCCCACCAGCAAACTTCTGAAGTTCCCTCCTCACTAAGTTTTATATCTAGCTATGTTTCATGCAATTAATTTTACAACCACATGATTTATTGTTTCCATTTGAACATATATATATTCAAAGGTGTGCCTGTTTGTCAAAACAAGAGGCTTCCCTTTTGAAAACTGTAGCATCAAAACAAATAATAAATTTAACAGACAAGATAAACAATTGATCTTAGAAGGCATCTTTTTATTCCTGTTACATATTTGAGATTTTTTAGAGGTCTAACTGGGATATTTGGAAATTAAGTGTTGAATGTGGTCTAACTTATTTTTCAGTCTGCCTGTCCCTGTTAGGTATGAGATTTTCTATAAAGTAGATAGATTGAAATGGGAAGAGGAACAATGAAACACTCTTGTATTTCCTTTTTGCATGTGAAATTCAAAATTTTAAATTACACATTCCCATATTCCAATAAAATATTGAGTTTCAATTTTTGGAAAAGTCTCATGTTATTTCTGTGTTTTTTTACCAAAACAAGAGTAAGAAAAAAACCACCCATCCCCCCCCGAAAAATCAAAACCATAAAAAAAAAAAAAACCCACACAAAAAAATCCACCACCACCACCACCAAGCATGGTAATACCACTCTGGTTTACTTCTATTCTGAAATAATAATGGGGTGTCAGAAACCCATCTGAAAACACAGACTTTTCTTCATCTGAATTTGAAGCTTACTCTTACAGAGTTCTGCAAAATGCCATCCACTTCTCATCTTAACATCCTTGAAAAGTTGTTAGCACGGACAATGTGAAATCATGCATCAGTAAGAAATGAATGATATCTATTTCTATGCTTACAGCACTCAGCAAGATTGGTGCCTTCATGAACCAATGCCTTTTGAAACCAAACCTGAGTCAGTGAGAGAGGTAGTTGGCATGAAAAGGGGGAATTTTTGATTCTTTTTCAGTTAATTGGCATTATGTCTCCTGTCAGAGACGTGTTGGCCATGCACAACTTGAGTTCTTCTTTGGGCCATTCAGTTGTACTAGTTACCCAAAGCCTGAAGTCTGAAAAGACTTCATTCAAGAAAATGAAAAATCGAAAAAATACAATGGGTGGGAAGCTACATGTATCCATTAATCTGTTAGATCTGTATTTGATCGTCTGTATTTGATGTATATACCCTGACCATACAGTTAAATTCATGACACTGGGATTGTCCTTTTGAGTGTTTAAAACCCATAGAGGGCTTGGCTTTCTTTAGTTTATAAGTTGTTTCCTCAGTCTTGGGTCTTATGACTCAAGTTACCAGATTTACATTGTATTACATTATTTGGGTCTTTTAAAGACTATATAGTAGAAAAAAAAAGAGTGATCACAGATATAGGAGTTGTCTAATAAGGTGGGAGTGATGATTTTTCTCTCATGTATCCTCACACTGGTTACCTATTATATCTAACTTTAGAAAACAGTTCTGGGACACTTCTGTACAGAGAAAAAGTAAAAACATTATAAAGGCCGTATCTGTATCTTTAATTGAAGAATAAAGGCATAGGTCCAATTGTGCTGTCCTACTTTGTTATTGTAAAGGTATTTATTGTGCATGTGGCCAGATATACTATAGATGAAATCAAAAAATACCTTTGGGACACAGTAATACAACTTCCTCTCTTGTTTCTTTTAGATTTGCTAGAGATGCTGGTTGTTAGAAGGTGTCAGCATCTCATTAGATGCTCTCTGACTTGGTATAATCATCACTATCCTAATAATTG
Source organism: Eurypyga helias (assembly GCF_000690775.1). Lineage (NCBI taxonomy): Eukaryota > Metazoa > Chordata > Aves > Eurypygiformes > Eurypygidae > Eurypyga > Eurypyga helias. The sequence continues at coordinate 37,982 of NW_010263566.1, read as the reverse complement.
GTCCAGTCTGATTGGTTTGGACTACCAGCCTGTGTGTTTACTATAAATAAAAAAATAGGGGCAGAAAGAAAATGAAAATGACAATGAAGAGTCATTTTCTGGGCACCTTACTGATTCCTATTGGTAAATACATAAAGCATTTGCAAACTACAGAGGTGCTTCATCAACCTTTTTGAGACATTGACAGAATTATATTGAGTTTTCAATTTTTTCACATTATTGCATCTTTTCCCTAGTCTGTGGCAGATGTATATAGTATCAGGACTCATGGATGCATTTATGAGCATAATTGGATGTACCTTTTAGTAACTGAGGAAAAATGTAGAGTAAAATATAAAATATAAATATTCCATGATATACTGCTGTGACAATGAGTCTTCCTGTCCAATTAGCATAGGAATGGCATTACTGTCTATTCTAGCTCATGGGGAAACAGTGACTGTCAGCAAAAGGTAAACTGTATCTAATCTCAGTTTGAAAATAGCCTGCATATATTCTATATGGAAATCAGTAAACTAACCTCTTTGGGTTTACTATAAATGTAATTCCATATTATTGAGCCTTAAACATGCCTACATTTTTCATTTAGAACAGAAATACATTTGCCAGTAAAAACACTCTAAGTTTGCATTTTACATGCATAAAAGCTTTGTTTTGAAATTCATATTTTTGAGGCATCCATCCTTCCCTCTATACAAAGCAATATATGATGGGTTGGGGCTATTGGATTGTAGCTTTTTTTATTTTTGCTTTAATGTCTTCTAAAATACTGTATCCAAAATATTATGACTGATAAGCAACTGTTAAGTCCGATGAAAAAATTTCAACTTTTTCAGTTTGACTTCCCTTAATTAAAAAAGTGACAGCTACTACATGTCCATAGCATTGAGCTGAAAAACGCACAATTGCAAACACTGACAGGGTACCTAAAATTATCCTGCCCTACCTATAGGGTGGGCATTAGCAAAAGTGTACAGTCACTCTGAGCTCCTGAATATGGACTGCACAGAGAGCAGGTACATGATTTGCTTTCTTCCAGGAATTTCAGAGCTCCCAGGACACCCTCTCCAGCACACACAGCTTGGATCATCAGGAAGCCACATGAAGATTACCTCATTTTATAACCAGAATGAGTACAGGCAGGCAGACTGTAGCTGACAGGCTCCACGGGGAATGACTTGCATGTGATTGGGGCCCCCTTCTGTCTTTTCAGACATCTGAATTTTATACACAGAGCTGAGAGACACTTTTTCCCTCAGTAATTGGGGGTGGGAAGGCCACAGAAATATTCATGCTTACTGTTGTTAGAGCTATATATGGCGATAGGCATATGTGTATAGCAACTTTGCTGGGCTTCACACATCTTCCTTCAAGTCAAAGGGTATTTTGGTGAGGGAAGAAGTACCATCTTTTTAATCCAACTTAGAAGCGCCGCTTAATATATACACTGAGGTGAGATACTGAAATACTGTACGTGTGTGTGGATGGGTGGTTAGGTGATACTGGTGTTCTGTCTAAAGCAATTCCCAATGAGGGACATCAATATTCAAGAGTTCAGAAATCACCTCACCTGCGCAGACTTGTATACCAAGCTTCAGATTCATAAAATGACTGCTTCCCTATACTTTGCGTTTCCCTAAGCAGCGGTTCCTGATCACCATAAGGGATAACATAGACAAACCTCTACACCAACAGGATAGTCTCTTAGGTTTACAGTTGGACTCTATGATCTTAAAGGTCTTCTCCAACCTCAATGGTTCTATGATTCTTTGATTCTTTAAAATATTTAAGGATCCTTGCTAACCCTGTATGCACTACAGTAAAAATGTTTTTGTCATGGAAAGTATCAGTGAACAAGATATTAAGAGCTATAGCTTCTTCTATAATACATTAACTCACTCAGCAGAACTGCCTGAGGGCCACAGTAAGTTTGGGGCCAGCTGGCCCCAACCGACCCACTACAGCCCCTCAGCCAAAACTGTGACTTCTCTGGGGAAGTGTGTTTCAGAAAGGGAAGAAAATGCTAGGTCAGGGAAGAAAAGAGCAAGAAACAGCAGAAAGGACACCAAAATTGGAGGAGCTGGTGCTCCATGGCACGTGCCCAAAAGGAGAGTGACCCATGGAGGACCCACACTGAAGCACAGGAAAAGGGTGATAATAGCAGAGTCCAGACTAATCACTATGCCCTGGTCACAACCCTCCCTAACTCCCCACGCTGCTCATTGACTCACTGAAGGGACTGAGTGTACCCTGTGGTGATAACAAAGCCAGGAGGAAAGGCATCTGCAGTGGAGGAGTGAAGGTGAACCTTGAAGTGAAGCTGGGGAATCTCACACCAGCTGAAATGGGGAGGAAAGGAGTTTTCCCTATATGTGTAAGTGCTTGTTTCTTTTCTGGTTTGCTTTTGTATCCCAATATCCTAATCAGTACCCAAATAGTTACAGAATTTGATGACAAATTGAAATGAAATTAAATTCCTTAAAGCCAAGTCTCTGTTGTCCACAGAGTAATTGATATGTGATCTCCCTGTCTTTTTTTCAGCCTTGTTAGGGAATTTTTATAGTACTCCTCAAGGCGAATTACACACACCATTTTGCTAAGTATATAGGAAAAATTGAATGAACAATGAATTGGGTAGAGTCCTTCCACAATGCGCAGTGCTGCCTAGAGTCTGCAAAGGCACATCGCAAGATACTCTTTATACACACTTGCACCAGCACCAATCCCAAAGGCGGTTGCACGGGGTGCCTCAGCCTGGCACTGAGTCCATCCCCCAGCCCAGCTCTGCTGCCCAAACATGGCCCATGAGCTGGGTCACTGAGTGCTCCCATTCCAGGATGTTCTGCAGGACAATGCTGAAGGGAAACTTCACTCCCTTCTGCCTCTGGCCTTCCTGCTTCCAGTTTAATCTCTTCTTGCCGTTGGGCCTCCTTGCCCTGCATGCCAGATTATTCCTTGGTCACAAATTACCACTGCTGAGCAGTTACTGTTAGAATTTCTCCTTCAACCCACTCGTATTCTCTCCCTCTCTCATTCTTCCTGTTTTCTCCCTCTCCTCATCCTGTGGGATAGGGGACAGGGGTGAGCGAGCAGCTTTGTGGGAGCTTGACTGTGAGCTGAGGCCAGCTCCCCATGCACATGGAGATATGGGTTCACTGTTCAGTAATCATGAACTCCTCAGTGTAGGTATGCTGATGCCCGACCTCTTAGAAGGTGAAAGGGTTTTGAATACAAAGGGGTGCAACTCTTTCTCATTTGCATGCTTCAGAAACAGAATGAAACTTGTTCCCAGGAGGGATATCTTACTGCATCTTGTCTTTCCTTTTCAGCAAGACATAGCAAAGACATTACTTACAACATACAGTAATCTATAATATTAACAGCTGTCAGTGTATTAAAAATAGTTTAAGCAATTGCTTTTAGATGTCAAGATTTAGAAGGATAAGAAGACATTGAGGGCGGAAAGAATTACACAATGGGAGCAAAAGCAAAACACTCACTCTGACTCCATAAAATCAGGAAACCCTGAAAGAACATTTTGTCTGTAAAGCATTTGAGATCTTGATTAAAGCCATTGTTTACAGCCTAGCAAAGATGCTGTTATATCAGCAAGGCCAGTTTCACTATCAGGCTCATCAACACAATACGGCCAGCAGGGACATTTTAAAAGGACTCTTCAGTTATGCCCTAAAGTAGTTTCAGTACCTATACTTTAAAAATATGATCAAGAATGTATAAAAATCAAACCCCATATTTCATGCTGATGTGTTCCAGTGCATTACTGTCAGACTTTAACCATGAAAGGAATAGCCCCTTTGTGCAAAGAGAATAGCTAGGAGAAGATTCAGGGAATAATAAAAGAAACGTCAGGAAACAGTTATGAAATACTGGGTTTATCCAGCAAATATGAATGCATCTTAGGTCTATGAAGTCCTTGTTATTAGTACTGTTGTTTTTCTAGAGCATTAAAAATTTGCTTAGCTAGACACTAGACAGCCGATGTCTACTTTTTCCTTGAAATCCTCCTCTGACTCTTCAGCAAATCATCTCACAATTTCTTGCCCTTGCTTCAAGGTCCTGTGATGAAATTTAGGTTTCGGCCTACATTTCACGTCTGTTTCTGCCTTCAGGAATACTTACATTTTGTGTGAATTAGGCCATCTTCAATAGGTGATTCTTAGACTACACTCTTGAAGTGAACACCCTTCTAATACCAGTGTGAATGCCAAATCTCCATACTTCTAGACTGAAAGCTACTTGAAACACAAGGATGGATTATTCTGAAGAATACTTGTGTTAGTGATGAGTGACTAGTACTTACATTACTGATTGTCTGGGTTTGGTTTTAGTGATGAAACAAAGCAAGCTTAAAAAAAAAAAACCAAACCAAAACAACAACAAAATAAACCACGGATCATTTTAGGTTAACATAAATAATGACATGAATAAATGACAGGGCTATACCAGGAATGTCTCTAAATGAATTTTCAGAGGAAGTCCAAACATATAAGTGCAGTGTTCCTTCTTCAAGGTTTATATACCCCACAAAGCTAATTGATCTGTGTGGAGATAGTTTCCACTGTAAGAGCTCACTGTGATATTGCTATTGCTTTGCACTATACAGTGTAGCTGTACCTAGAAAGTCTGGATACGATACTTTCAAAAACATTTACATACATCAGAATTTGTGTCAACTTAATTTTTTGCAGTTGCAAATTTTCACTGAATTACTAAAGAAAGTTGTGTTCAGTCCAAAACTCCATTTTAAAATGAATATACTGTGCATCAGAATAGATGTCTATGACTTTTCCATGTGTGTAAAGAGTCCAGCCAGTTATCTTTCCTCTTCTTGAAGAACGTTTTACATTGTTTTTTCATTCTTCATTCATTAACATGCAACTGTTGCCAAATATACCATAAAATTAACTACTGTTAGCTGGCAAATGGCATAGGGTAAAATGATTTGATTTGAAGTAAGAAGAGTGAGACCTGACAGGATTCTCCAGAAACTGAAAGCTTTCTATGTATGTCAAGAGAACAGCAGATGCATTCATCAGCCACTGAGAAACCTTAGCTACTTGAAGTAAAGGATAGCACTATTAATACCTGCTTCACATGCCAGGCAGGACCATTCTAAATGCAATTATCTGAAAATGGTAACAGATATATCTCTGGCAACTGATTAACTGCTTATTAGCTGTATCTGTAACCATCACAGGATGCTGAAAATGAAGTAGAAATGAAGAGGTGACCAATAAAGTATTGCACCTGATTTATTAACTCTTTCTTTGTAAGCCAGAAATAAGGAGGCATATTTACCATTAAAAATGAGCATTTAGAACTGCCATGGTTATGATTCACTAATTTAAAACAAAACAAAACAAAACAAGCCATTTAAATCCTCTCCTAAAAGTTCAACTTCTTTGTTTTTCATGTTTATGAAATAAGGAGTATATGTGTATGTAATACTGATTTTCCCTAGTTTTGTGTTATTTTGCTTGAGTTTGGATATAATTGCAACCAAAATGCATGGTATTAGTCACTGTCTCATATTTTCATGTAATAATAACTTGAAATTTTTTCAGAGCAATGCCACCTTGAAAGTATAAAGGACAAAGCTGTTTATATAGGGGTCTAATATGATCCCAATTTATGAAATCAATATAGCTTAATTATTTTGTGTTGGTCTGGTGAATTGAATGTGACCACCTCTGAAATTTTCCCTCCTTCTTGCATTTATTCATTAGAGGAAAGCAACAAATATTATTTACTGAATCAGTAACTGAACATGCATTTCTTATGAAAAGGTCTTAAATGTAAATAATGACAGCTCCCCCGACCCACCCACTCCTCCATATTTAATGCTCTTAGGGATTACTGACAGAGTGAAATCATAGGCAAGCTCAGAGAGAGTCTAAAAGGCTAATACATAAATGGATTTTTTTCCCCTAGTAACCAAAATACCATTGAATGTTAACCATACAAAAGATGTTATTGTGCAACATCACACCTCAACAAACTAAAAGAGTAAACAAGGACAGTTTGTCCTGTTCTGTCACCAGTTCTCCCTCAAAAATGGCTTTTCATTAATAGTGAGCTGCAGACATTGATCAAAAATTTGTAGTCTATAACAGACACTGCTATTTTCCATAATATTAAAAAATAGAGGTACTGCATCATTATAGAAGACTGTTCCTGATCTTTCAGAATATGGAAAGACACCTATTTTATATAACCACACTGTGTATCAAAGCAATTATTTCTAATTGTTTCTTAAAAAGACATATTGTGGTGGACATTATGAGAGAAAATTTCAGAAGAAATAGTCGCATTTCCTTTAAGGTAAATTTTCAGAAATATTCTGTGGCTATATAACCCATCCAAAATCATGTCTCTGTTTTGTGACATATTCTGTAAATATAAATTATTGAGGACAATGTCACTGAAATGTGACTAGGAACTGTTGACCCTATATACCCCTGCAGATTTAATTTAACTCATCATAAATACAGATCCATGCAAGGTGTGAACAGGTTTCACACAATTACATGCTCTGTACTTGAAATAATCACATCATAATTAGATCTATGCACTTATTTATTGTTATTTACTTTTACTTGATATTATAGACAATGTTGAAATGTTTGGTTTGTTGGGGTTGAGCCCGTAACATTTTCTGCAGTCCCTCTCATTCCTGGTGTGGTGTGTGTGTAAAGGGAAGCTTCTCTAACTACTTCAGTGCTCTGAAGTCACAGACACCTTATTTAACTATGACCAGAAAAATAATTTTCCAAGTAATGTGTAACCCCTGAATTGTGGGCATTGTTAGGAATTACAGTTAGGAAATATAATTTTCTGTAACAAGAAACATCTACAAGAATTACTTAATTCATATGATACCATACCAAAGAAGCAGTTATCTCAATTTTGTGTACCTGACATATAGCCAATAGCAGATCTCTAGTGAACACTGCAAAGGCACTCCTTAAAATATACACCAGATCAGTAGAAGTCAGGGACTCCACATAGAAAGGTACTACTCTTTTGTAGCTGTCAGTGAATTTTTCCCTTCATGCATGTGACATTCAGTTTTTACCTGCAGAGTATCGCTAACGCCCTGTGGCAGAGAATGACGTAGATACCTGAAGAAGTATCTCCTTTTATTTGTTTAGAACTTGACATACACTTGTCTCCTCTGATGTCCCCTACATCTTGTCTAGAAGAGACAGCAAACAATCTTTCTTTATTTACCTTCTCCCTGACACTCATGACATTCTGCCATATTCACCTTACAACATTTCTCTTCCAGGCCAGACTACTCCATTTAATCATCCTTCCTACAGAAGCCATGGCATACCTTTGATCATCCTTGTTGCCCTTAGTGTAACTTTTCTTGTTGTAATATCTCTTTTTTCATATGAAGGGACCAGAATTGTTCAAAAATATCTATGATTTGTGCTCATTTTTATACTGGGAGGTCAGAAGATTTGAGCTCTGTCATCCATTAGGAGAGATTAGATTTCTATCCCCTGGTATACCAAGCCTGTCACTCTACTGTGAGATACAGCAAGGTAAGTTCTGAAGTCAGAGTGCTGTCTTAGCAAAGACTTTGTCTATCAGGGCAGCAGAACAACTTCCCAGGTTGCTTTCTAAAATCCCTCAAGTCTTTTAGTGTGTATCTGTCTGCATTACTGACTTGCTCTCTTCAACAGGTTTTAATCACCTGGTTTCTTGGAGATTGCTTCATCTGGATTTCACTGTTAGAAGTTAATGACTGATGGTTGAAGCTTCCCATTATCTTAAACAAGGCATTTCCCTTAAGTTTCAATCCCAAAAGGCCATTCAATACAGTTAAAATAATGAGGTGCAAACATCTCACCACTTAGGTAAAATGTTAGTTTAGCATTTCCCTTTATAAATATGCACAAAAGTACAAAAAAAAGTGTCGTATCATAAGCATAAAATACTGCTTGTATACTCTGCACTAGCTACCTTGAGAGGCTTCCTCTCATCCAGAATTAGCTTTTTGGATAAAATCATGATTTTCCCACAAGGCTAATCTATGAAGGGCTCTAATCTGTAAGAGGCACAAGATGTACATACAGGCTTCCAGATACAGAAAGTCTGTGCTTCAGAACAAAAACTGTTTTCCAGAAAGAGCCATATTATCCAGCAAGACGGTCTAGACTTCCTTCACTTCTCTCAAATAAACAAACTGCAGGAGGAGGCAGACACACTGGCAGGACGCTGTCCCACACCTTCCCAGAGCCTGGGCAATAATGGGCTCATTTGCACAATGCCAGTTCCTGTGTACCTATGACTCCGTGAGCTTGTCCTGGGATAGCTACAACCCTCCACAAACAAGCTGTGCAGTCACAATTCAAGAACGTATGCCCACACACAATCTGTACCCTGCTGAGTGGGCAAATAAATAGCAAACATCACAAATGACTAATATAGTGCACAATTCAGTGCACCATAACTACATAAAATCATAAATAATGAGAGAGAAGACAATGCCTCCAATGACACTTACTACATCTTTTCCTGTTTCTGGGAAACAGATTTCTGCCTGGAGAAAGTACAATTCCAAATATGACCAGGATAAAAAGTACTGTGGAACCATCTTCCTTTGAGAAGCAGTTTTAAGAGAAATATTATTGTATACCTAAGTGACACTCTTTTTTGGTTCCAGACTGTTTCTCCTGATTTCACTGCAGTTTTGCTATTACTTCTTTTGCACGAGGAATGAACCACATACAGTAACATTCAGAACAGCCTTAAAAAATATTGACATGGAACCCTTGGTATGCTGTGTACAGTAGAACAAGGCAAGACTAAGAAAAGGTTCCCTTTCAGACACAAAGACCTGGCTATACCCCAGGGAAAAATATTTATTATTTTACATTTTCTAAGCCTGGTTATATTTTTTCCTGAAAAAAAATTATGAAAATAATAATAAATCATTAAAAGAATGTAATGAATTATTTCATTATTTGGATTGCAAACAAGTACATTCATGAATAGTTATTTTGCTTTAAGTATATTATGTATTTGGAGTACTCTTAAATACCCTAAATGGACCTTGCAGGGAAATTTAAATTCAACATTAATACCAGACTTCACATGCAATTTATACTGTTTGTCTAGTTTTCTCACCTTCCTTATTGACAATTAGTGACATGCCCCAGGAATTTTACTGCTATATTCATATGAATGCTGATGAGGACTAGAGGGTCTATAAACTATGGAAGTAATGTATGTTACTTCATATAAAAAATTCTATGTGTAATATCAGTTATTTTATGAGACCAGCATTGCCTTTCAATAAGCTTAAAATTACAACAATACACAAGACATTTCAGATCAGATGAGTGTGGGTCAGGAGGGGAGGCATAAATGAATGAAATACTTAGAATTTTCAAACCTAAATGAAAAAATGTATCTTTTCCATTTTGATTCTTTTTCATTCTCTCACTCTTACAAATAGCAATCAATCTCAACATTTTTCCTACTGATAGAATTTTTATTGTTGAGGCTAAAAGAGATTTGAAACATATTTAACTACCAATATAATATGAGACCCTTTAAATGCAGAGTTAAATGGTAATGCTGAAATGGCCCCCTTCCAGTGAAAAAGTTCTGAGAGAAAAACTTCGGTTAGAAATCCTGTTTATGGTCTTGTTTATTATTATTTTATGGAAGTACTCCCAGAATTTTCCCAGTAGTTGCACCTTAAGGTGAGCTGTAGATCGACTTCTATGAAACAGACAGAATGCAATTTTTTCTCTATGACAAAATAGTTATTTGCAGAAGCAGCATTCTGACATTTATACTTTTATTCCATGTTTGATTGTTTTTGCAAAACTGGTGTCCTGAATCTCAAATCAGAGTTTATTATACATTAAGAGAAAACTTTTCCAACAGTGGTTATATAGCTGAGAAATCTTACACTCTCAGCACATTCCCTGCATTTCTCTGTTAGACTGCCCATCTTTTCAGATCTAAACTCATCTCCCAGTAGACTCCATGGCTGCTTCTATCTGATCTTAATTTTGATTTGGAGAAGTGGCATGAAGCATATGCTTACCAGCTGGATCTTCTATGGTGGAAATTTTATCTGTTCATTGCATTCAGTTCCAAGGGACATTAAGGTCCCATGAAGGAAAGGATCATCATGAGAAACTATCTGACTTTCCTCTTTTCATTTTGCAGAAGCAGAAGCAGAATATTACTTACTTAAAAAGCCTCAACTAGCGTCATGCCAAATCTAATTTTTTCTCTTTCTGAGTCTGATCCAGAGAAAGTGTCACAGAGTCATACAAATTATTTTCAGAATATAGGACAAAGGAATGTTTCAAGTAAAATACACATTTTTTGCTATAGAAAAAAAGATATACTTTTCTGTAATAAAAAAGTTTGTGTTTTTGAAAGACATATGGAAAGAATATTTTTGCATTGCACCATAACAAGGAAAAATAACAGGGATTGTTATATTAAGTTAGCATTACATATATAATACATGTGGAGGAATAGTTAGGGATAAGACAGTAAGTCTCAGTAAAAGTTTACTTCAATCATTTTGTTTGTAAGAAGTAGTAGAAAAAAAATTTCAGTAATTTTCTTGTTACAGTTAAACACATAACATATACTTAAAAACATAACAATAAATGGGAATTGCCTCTTGCAAAGTTAACAGATCTAGAAGATGCAATATTAGTTAATTAGAAATGATTAATTCATAAATACATTTTTAAATCTTCCATTCAAAGCCAAAAGACAGATTAGATCATATATTCTGTGTTAGTACCAGTACTACTGGTGCATTTTTAATTTTTTTAAAAAATGTTTAGAGAAAGCTGTCAGTTGGGAGGGAAAAAAAAATCAAAACCAAACTAAAACAAAAGAAAACCAAAACCACCACGACCAACCACACTTAGATTTTTAAGCAAAAAATGATCTTCTGTTTCCCCAGTTGATCTTAATTACAGCTCTCAGCCTGCCTTAGACAAACACTTGATACCAATTGGAGGTCCTGCTTTTCTACGGGACAGAAGTCAGTGGACAAAATCAGCTCTTCATCTTCAAGGTCTCCATGAACCACTGCAGAGATTAGGTTTGTTGTGCTGTGAAGAGCAGGGTTCATGCAGGTTGAGTGGTTCCTTTGGAAAGCATGCTTTCCTCCATGGCAGTTCCCAGAAGCTAAGCATCTTTCTAGGTAGACCCCAGGGAGACCATCTGCAGGCAGCTTGCAAGCTGCCAACAGATCAGCTGGAGGATTGGAGATGGTGATTAGAGTTGGGCTTTTATCTGGCTGTAGCCCAATAGTGGGAAAAAAGCAGAAAAGTGCAGGGAAATGGTACAGCCAGTCCAGCCAGAGGTTGCAGGTGTTAACATTTCACAAATGTTTCTTAAATATTTAGCTTAAATTATTTAATGAGATGTTCAGTTAAACATCTAATGCCATAGGATTCTCGTTTGAAACTGAAAATTCTGAGGTTTAGCCATAATTAATAGCAGTGCCTGGCTCTTGTTTCAAAGAATAACAGTTGTTTCTCAAAGCACAGTGTTAGTCCTTGAGAGATGAAAAACAAAGTCCTGCTGTAGGGATTAGCATTTCATGTTAATGCAGATGCTAAAAGAATCCTAAGTCAAACGTATTCTGGGGGGACTGATGCTGCATTAGACATGTACCTATATAATAGACAGCAGCACAATATCTTTAAGAGATTCATGAGTTTAAGGTTTTCTGTAGTAAAGATTTAACTTGAATCCAAAACATAGCTATTCCTGTATCCCAGAAAGTGTATTACAGAGTGTAAGGAGATGTCTGATTCCAGTTTCAGGAATTCTGAATGGCTGAATAAATTTCGATAAAGTGAAATGGTCATTCAACTCCTCCCAACTTACACCTTAGTCTAAAATGTCGGTCCATTAGAAACACTGATATTCCTTTAAGTTTCCAACATATTTTTATTAATTTCTCTCTGATATTTTGATAAAAATTGAAATATTTAATCTTATTCAAACAGTCCTTAAAATCTGGGGTTTAATCCATGGGATAGATATTTGAGAAATGCTCTTCTGGTCCTTCTGGGAAGTCCATTCCTTCTCTTTGAGCTCTTTTGAAAGTATTGGTTCAAAGTCAGCCCTTTAGAAAATACAAAAGGTACCTAAACATGCACTTGAAAGCATTATGAAGGTTACTTTTTTAAAGGCTTTATCTCTTATTTTCTATTTATGAAATAGAAATCCAACATTATAGGAATCTATAGCTTTCTAAAACTACAGTGTGTAAATATGGATTCCACACCAAGTATCTAATGTGGGTGGTCTGAATAACACATGGGTCCCAAGTAATATTCACGGATCATTTAGAGATGCTAATCTAGTGGATGAAGTCTTCTAAAATGCATTCAAAATAGATGTCTAAATTAATCAGGGTTAAAGAGTGGGTATATTCCTCATCAGCTAGCTGTGACTTTTTTTGAGTGGTTTCATTCAGAGGAATTAAAATTCACTGGTACAGTTTGTCTACTCAGAGCTGTGAAGACCAGCTCAGCCACTTTTACTTGTAACTGAAAATGAAAAAACCCTAGGATTGAAACTAATTTTGCAGTAGAAGGTTTATAACTGGTTTTTCATAAACTCTTGTCTTAAAGGACTGCAAAGGAAGAGAAGAAAATGGAAAGTACCTATTATGAACCCTCTCCTCCATGAACACCTGCATATACATCTGGATATCTATACCAGTCCTCCAAAGCCAGGAAAATAACCATCTGCTATGGCAAGATTCCACAGTGAAGGCATTTTAATGAAAAACAATGTTTACCCATCCAAATATAGATTCACTACTGTAATTATGAGTAAATTTTGTTCCTTGGGTGTCAAATAGGTGGAAGATTTGTAACATTGTTATGTAGTGTACTGACCCATTATGTTACATTATTGAACACTACTTCTTACTTCTTTAGTACACCATCTGTTCATAACATTTTCAATAATTGGCTCCCATGGATAATATTAGTGTATAACAGAAAGTAAAGTTTGCTGATAATTCCCAAGGACATTGTTTTAAACAGTAATCTGATACACAGATAAGAAAGTGTCAACATCTAGCAATAGGGAATAACGTAGTGTACTTGACTGGATAACCTGTGCAGAAAACGATTTTCTCTAATGTGACACCTAAACTGGACCATTTGCACTGGAGAAGAGCCAAAATCTAAGTCAACTTCTAAGATGTTGACATTTGTCATATATTATGTGATTCAGTATTATAAACCTAGTAAAAAACAGAGCAAAATTTAATTTTTTAACCAAAAAAATTCAGTTATTCTTTGACAACAGAGCAAAAGACAACAACTTTTAACTGAAGGAAAAGTGTCAATAATTTAAACCATGTCCACAGAAAATCACTATTACTTATAAGTGATAATAAAAATGCAAATACTCTCATTCTGCCATGGTAGAAATATTTTTATTTTTTCTAGTCTATTGTGTTAATATATGATTTTGTTTTTATCTTAATGAGTTGTTCTACTTTGTAGAGGTTATAGGTTTTGTATCATTCAGTGGTATTCAGCAAGAAAGGAAAATTAAAGCATTCGTATGGTTTCAGTCTTATTATCCGAAGACTGAATGTCTCATTTTTCTTGACTTCCATCTTATAATTCAAACAAAAATAGCAGAATACTTATCCACGGCACATGTTGTTGCCAAGTTCACTGTCATTATAAAATAGGTGGCCTAGTTTGTGACTAAGAAACAACAAAAATGGCATTTTAAATACACGTGAAATTGCTGCTTTTTAACCAGATGACATTATCCTGCAGAAAACTAAAGGAATCCATATGCTTCTAAAGCAACATGGAATATCGTCAGAATATATCTAACCATTAAATCTATAAAATATTGGTTTATGATCTCCAGAAAGGTAAATATCTAGGATTCCTTCAAGTTCCAAAATGAGTAACATGAGGAGAAAAAAATCAAAATCAAATCAGTTTCAGAAGCATAAGGAAACATTCTACTACAGTGATCTATCATTTCAGGAGAGAAGGATAGCTTTTTGTCTGGAATGTCCAAGACTGCAGGAATAATTCTTAGAAGATCTAAGAGTCATCACCAATCTCACCTACTTTTTTGCATTCTCAATGCCCTGTGTGACCCAGCCTTCAAGAGTCAAAACATATAATACATCATACATGTGAAAGAAATGGAACATCTACACCCAAGAGAAGGTAAAGGAAATAGTCATATGTTCCAGCTAGAAGTCATTCCTTAAAACACTACTGGAAGACACTCAGATACCACAATAGAAAAACATGAAAAAATTATTAAAGGGTTGTCTATATTAACTCAACAGTTAAATGATACATCAAGATTTCATCTTAAAACATCACAAATATCAGTTTTGTAAATTGCTTAGTCTTCAAATTCAGCATTAATGTCTTCAAAGGAAAATCCGTATTATCCGATGTCCCTCAAATTTAAGTTTGAATATTTGAAAGTTTGCAGTGGAAGTTTGAAAGTTACTAGTTACAATACTAGTAATAGTTACAAACTATTGTTAAGTTTGAAAGTTAAGTTTGAAAGCTCTTGAGCTTTCAGGCTAACCAGAAAGGAGTTAAAGATAAAGAAAATATACATACCTACAGAGAGAACTCAGAAAGTCATTATTAGATAAAGCAAGCACTGGGAAGTAGAAAGAAACTTAAATATAGCTGATGTTGTTAGTAGTAAAGGAGTATTAAAGAAAAAATATTATAAAGTTGAGGAGACTATTAAGTTAAAGATGTTAGTCATGTCTGGGATTCTATACAGCCAGCTGTCTTCTACAAAAAGAAATATTCCTTTGTTAATGTTACTATTATGGTTTTTTTCTTTAATGTGCCAAGAGGCCAGCTTCATATTATCTGTTTCTCCAGATGAAAGTATTTCTACCATAATGTAGGACAGAAAGATTAACTGAAGAGCTCTGAACAGTCATAAACTTAATGTCAACACGAGATGAACAGGAAATAAAGCCTCAATGCCTCCCTCTAGCCATATGCATTGATGTGTATTTATGGGTCTGTACATATATGTGTGTGTACATATAAAGCACATGTATTAATTTTTTTAAATAGACTTTCATGACAGTTATGATGTCTATCCCACCAGAATGGGGAGCATGATTTTTCAATAGATTCATGTACATTTGAGCAACTTCAGAGTTTAAGAAAGAATAAGCTCCAGCTGAAGCCTTCCTACAGTTAAAGTGTTTATGCTTTCTTCCAGGACAGTTGTCCCATGTCTGATAATGTCGAGCTTCCTGTTGCACCTTTTCTTTTATCAGAAAATGGTTAGTATTTTTTTGGCATGACTGTTTTTATGAAACTTAATTAAGAAAACTTAATTAGCTGTCGGACACTTTCCACTGCAAAAATTTATTTGAAAAGAAGCAACTGACTCTAAAGATTTATGTGTGATGATCACAAAGTGTTATTTCTGTAGCAGATAAGATTGAAAAATAAGAAATCTTGAAAGAACATGATGCGGGTACAGAGAGAACATTACAGGTAAAAATCTCCAGAGAATAATCCTTGTTGGTGTTTCTCACTTAGGCACAGATTTTTATTTGTAGACTTCAAAACACATCTTATCAGTATAGGCGAAGGGTTTAAATGTGTGCATATACAAATATATGTGCATATGAAAACTGATATATATAAACACACCCAGGCACAAGCATGAGAAGAAATATTTGTGAGAAGCATAGTGGTTCAATAGAAAAAAATGTTTGTCTACCATGTGGAAGGGCACAGACCTATTGTGCCTTTTAAACATGGCAGGATTTTGCCTTTCATACCTATATAGACTCTCTTTCTATGTTTTTTTTTCTGGTTGATGTGTAAGCACAAAACCATATGAGTCAGGAACAGAAGTTTCTCCTTGGTATAAGAACTGCAGAACAGCAACAGCAATGTGGAATTTCACCAGGTTCGTGAAGCACTGCAAACATTTAACCTATGTATATTCTACTCTTTTGAAAGGCAATACTCATTGCCCATACAAAGTCTTTTGCATTTGAGTGGATCAGTTTTTAGAACTGGTGTTCAGCCCCTCACTGAAATCGTGAAATTAAAAGTGCAGATGACAGAACTATACAAAACCATGACGGTGTAACACAACAGAAAGACTAGAGGCTGATTCCATACAATGACTGGGTGGTGAGACTAAACAAATGGACATATTTTTCCACAGTGTATTAGATCATAGAAATCTTTGCCAACAATCTTAGTCAACAGATCTGCTGAACTCACAATTCTGGGTTTGATTTGGTTTGATTAATCCTCATTTCAGCACAGCACAACCATTATTCTGGTCTTAAATCTGTTCTTTTTTACACATTCTGACTGAGCCATGACAGGTTGGTTAAAAATTAGACTGTTTGCATTATGGTTCATTATTTTATTCATTAAATAACAAGTTATAAGATAGAGTTTGACTTCTGTCAAATGGAAAACATGGGGTGTTCCTTGAATTTATTTTTATTAGAACTCTTCAGGCCATTTCTCTTTGCAAAATTAAAGGAAATGTCTCCTGAAAATGAGGGGGTTTTTTGGTCATTAGAGCTAATATTTGTGCAACATTTTCATAATAAGATTGGCAAAAATTGAGTTTACATCATTTTCCCTAAGCACTTTCCTGTGTCATATTTGATATAAAGTACTATACAGAATTTTATGTACATTAGTTGGAAAGAATGTTGAGATAATCTGTTTATTAAAACCAATATATAGCACTAAAGTGTGTTTTAAAGGATAGGAAGGAGGGACCATAATTCTCTTCTCTTCTAAAGTACATTTTTGCATGTGTAATAGATTCTGGAATTGCTTAATCTCTTGACAAAAACTCTATAAATTACAATATTCTTCTAATGATCACAGGGTATTTCTTTCACTCTCAGGACATTACCACTAGTGGGAATTATCGTCACACTTTAAGAGGATTTGATACAGTATTAGGCAGCAATTGTGTGTTAATTAAATACCAATTGATTATTTTAAATGCATGTGCTGAGTTTATTGCATTCATATTAAGTACATAATCTGTAGATCTTGATTACAATTTTTTGAATGATAGATTGCAGGCATTGGTATAGCAGAAAATGTTTGAGTGATGCTGAAAAGTGAATAAATCAACTGCTTGGTGTTCAAGAACACCATGGTAAAAGTGAGTAAATGGATGTTCCTTGTTATGACATATTCATCATTGGTTACAATGCTTAATGAAGTAATTTTAAAGCTTTACCAAGTCTAACGGTTTGGTTTGCTTTAGTTTTCCACTACATGAGCAAGCTATCATGCTTTAATTTCTAAAGAAAGAAAAATATTTGAATTAAAGGTGTAATTCTCACACCCTGGGGATTACACACACTAGAGCATATAGGAGTTTCTTGGTGTGTTTATGCTATATCCTGTGTTGAAGAGCCAGTAAGGATGAGCAACAGTGTTTTGTTTTGTTCTTTTTCTAAACAGCAGGTCAAGAATCTTTTATAAAATCTGATCCATACCTACTTGATTACAGACTGGATGAAAGCTTAAGGTTCACAAGAAAATATAGACAGTTTATGACAATCAGCAAGGTTTTTGCTGGTGTTTCATTTACAAAGGGTTATGCTAGGAGAGAAAAATTAATCAGACATGGCTTCTGTGTTAAGGTGGGAGCCACAGATCAGGCTGAAATAATTTCAGACTTCCATCACTTTGCAGAACTCTGTGATTTTGGGGTTGTGTGTTAGCTGAGTCAGTGTGCCTTGTGTGCCGATGTGAAAGATGCTTTTACCAAGAAGAACAGCTAAAAGATAAACCAGGTTTCGTGGTTTAACCCCAACCAGCAATTAAACACCACACAGCTGCTTGCTCACTTCCCCTGATTAGAGAAAGAAACAAAATGGCCATATATTCCAGTGCTTGCAGAACAGGTATTATTCCAGTAAAAAAATGTTTCTGATCTTAGCATCTTTCCAGATATTTACAAACACCTCATTCTATCTATTTAACTAAATAATCTCTGAAATAAAAAAAAGAAACACAGAAAATTCCTTTGTACTTTATTTACATTGGACTGTTGTTTTCTATGGTAAGAACTTCAGGGTTTAAATATATGTCCCTTAGACTATGCGGTATCATAGCAGGTATTAAAATGACTCTAATACCATTTGGACAATAGCAGCTGTTTTTATCTGCTGTGCCAGATTTATTTTTGGCACCATGTGCTGAGTGCAGACCCAGTGGGGGCGAGGATATCAAGACTGAGTTTGTGTGAACGGTTATTGCCAAGTTTCTGCCTTTCTGTTGAGAAGGAAGAAAAAGAGAGCATAGATTTGAACAGACACTGGGCTGACAAGTCTAAAGACTGGAGTTGTGTGTTTATCAGCAGAATGGCTGTGTAACAAACAGACAATGGCAGTCCAGGCTTTGGCATGCTGGTCTGCCAGCATTCCTGTTTAGAATGATCAGGGTTGTGGGTGAGAGGCCAGAACAAATCTCCATGGTCATATATCCCGGTATCCTGGGCTGCATTAGGAGGAGGGTTGTCAGCAAGTCGTGGAAGGTGATTCCCTCTGCTCAGCACTGATGAGGACACACCTGGAGTTCAGGACTCCTGAACACATGAGAGACATGGACATACTAGAGAAAATCCAATGAAGGACCACAAAGAAGCTTAATGGACTGGAGTATCTGGACTGTAAGGAAAGGCTGAGAGAGCTGGAACTGTTCAGACTGGAGAAGAGAAGGGTCAGCAGGGATCATATCAATGTCTATCGATACGAGGAGGGAGGATGCAAAGAGGACGGAGCCAGGCTCCTCAAAGTGGTGTCCAGTGACAGGAACAGAGGCAGAGGGCACAATCTGGAACACATCAAATCTTTTTTTACCATAAGGGTGACCCAGCACTGGCACATGTTGTCCAGAAAAGTTGTGGAATCTCCATTCTTGGAGATATTAACAAGCCATCTAGACATGATCCTGGGCAACTGGCTCTAGGTGGCCCTGTTGAGGAGGGTGGTTAGACCAAAGAGCTTCCAGGTGTCCCTTCCAACATCAGCCATTCTGTGACTCTGTGATACAGTCTTCAACCTCCCTGCTGTGATTGCCAATAAGAAAACCTACGGTAATGATTTTTGTGCCTATGTAAAAGCTGGATAGATTAAAATTCCAAAAATTCCAAAATGCCAAAATTTCACATAGGATACTGAACAGATTATTAAATTCAATCACCAACCATCAGAACTTAGGAAAACATCCAGAGGTTTCAAGGTATATGCTGTCATCATCTGTGCCCCAAGTCATTCCTCATCTCCAGCAAGGATGCCAAACCCTCTGTTCAGACCAGATTGTCCTCTCTGTTCCATGCTCTCAGAATGACAAGCTCTGACTTTCACAAGCTTTAATAATAATCACTGTAGATCAGACTCTGCACTCAAGTGGCAAGCAAGCTGCAGTACCACATGATTACTTCTATACACCACCACACTTCAGTGAGACCTTCAAAGTCAATTATTCTTCTGTAGGAAAGGAAGTCACCTGCTAGCCCTTTATTTCAGAAGTAGCATCCTAATTTTCAACTAAGACTGCTTTGTTACCTCCTCCCTCCCCTTCTCATGGACACCAAGAGAGTAGAAATTCCTACACTAACCAGTCATACCTAGCATGAACACATGAAGCTCTGCAAGAATGCAGAGAAAATTATGTTCCTCCCTGCTAGCAGGACTGCATCTGACCCTGCTAAATTTTAACCTTCAGTATATCAATCGTCAGATAATGGATTTTTATTTATTTTTAAGGTCACCGACCCCTTAGAAAGAACACAGAAAATGTTAAGTATGTTTCTTTCTCTTAAATGGAAGTCCCTGACTTCAGAACATGTTACTCATTCATAATTATTGGAAAGATGGATGAAAGACAATAAGAAAAGTCTTGATTTTTGTGGTAGTGTTTTGTTTGTTTGTTTTTAATTTCTGTATTCTTCTTTTCTTTATCAGAGCTTTCCATCAGTATAATGTATAACTCTGACTGGGTGGAATAATTATAGTTAAACATATGTGAAAAGCCAGTTGTGATGTATATCTTATTCTACTCACTGGGTATAAGACAAAGGTCCACTTGAAATTTTGGAAATTGGGTATTACCTCTGCTATTCAGTAGTGAACAATAACAGGTTCTTCATATTGCAAGATAAGCACAGAAAAAAACCTGAGAAGCTCTTTATCAGTGAAAAATACTCTAAGAACAATACATGCACATTTGGATACAAATGGAGAGTGATTACATTTTGACTAAAGTTAAGAAAAAGGGCTGCTCTCAAATGTCTTCGGAAAAAAAAAAAAAGTCAGTTAAATATATTCTACCAGCAAAAACAGTTTAATCATATATGCTGCCTAATGTTGTTTTGTGGTTACAGTGACCAGTTTCCAAGGAACGGACTTCTTTGATAAATAATTCTAGAGATAAAATACTGCTTCTGTGTGTAGAGCTTGTTAGTCATATCCTGATGTGTCACTGATGGCTCAGAGAGATAAAGAGAAAAACAAGGGATACATGGTTGATTGAAAACCTAGTTGTTCACAGCAGTAATTCTATGCATGCATATTGGCAAACTTCTACACACATATACATTTACTCAAAGGTATGCATACACAGACAGTTATACTATATCTATTCTCTGTGAGAGAAGAATGATTTTCAATACAACACAACACAGAAAATACTGAACATTCTGTTTACCTTTGAAACAGGAACAGAAGAAAAGAGAAATTCAGGCTTCCCACACCCAAGGTATTCTAATTACAATGTATATTTTTATATAAGAATACTGTGCACAGTTTAAAAAAAAAAAAAAAAGACAGCATATTTCTCAAGTGGAAAAAACACTATTTGAAGACTTCAGCTTTTTTTAACTCACCAAGGTGTGGTCAGTAGAAGAGGCAGACACAGCTCTGAAAAGAGTAATGAGGTAACAAAAGGAGTTAACACCTGAAAGACCATCCATTCTGTACAAAGCATACCATTCCATTTCTGTTGTGAACCCACCAACACATGTGCAACACAATTGGGTTGGTATTAGAGAGAGGGTTACATGTAGGATGAGGGCTCAAAACCCACATCTCCCTTCCAGCTTCTTATTCTGAGAATACACGGAATCATTATAGAATGGTTTGTGTTGGAAGGAACCTTAAAGACCATCTAGTTCCAACCCCCCTGCCATGGGCAGGGACACCTTCCACTAGACCAGGTTGCTCAAAGCCTCATCCAGCCTGGCCATGAACACTTGCATGGATGGTGCATCCACAACTTCTTTGGCAACCTGTTCCAGTGCCTCACCACCCTCTCTGTGAAGAATTTCTTCCGCATGCCCAATTTAAATCTACTCGCTTTCAATTAAACCCATTACTCCTTGTCCTATGACTACAGGCTGTTGTAAAAAGACCCCCTTCAGCTTTCTTGTAGGCCCCTTCAGTTACTGGAAGGTGTTATATGTTCTCCGTGGAACTGTCTTTTGTCCAGGCTGAAGACAGTAAATGGATGTACTGAAAGCTACTCGCTTTGTTTGTGAAAGAGGTACAAACATTTGTGATAAGTGGGGAGGCCAGTGATCCAAAACTTGTGTGTTAATGCCAGCTGAGAAGAAGGAAACATTCTGCTACTGATTCAAATACTTACTGACTTCTGCATGACTAAAACTTATGAAATCCAAAGTAATTGGTTAATAGCTTGCCAAACTGGAGCTTAAAACCTTGACATTGCATGGCTACATTATGTGTGAGTATACACATATTTACATATTTTCCTTCCCTAGAAAAGTGGGTTTTTAAGAGTGAATTGAAATATCTTATTTTATTAAACCTATTCTATTCTGACTCTATTTTGAATTTTTATTTAAAAAAGATTTATCCAACCCACCCGCCCAAGTGTCCTAGACTAGGCATCTCATTCTCACACTGCATATCATGAAGCACACTGTGATACATCAAGTCATACATCAAAATTAGAGAGGAATGAGTCATAGCAGATTGAAATTTTGGATGGCTCACTTTCCATGACTGTAGTTTGCAAAATGGTGTTGAACATCTCAGAAGACTGCTGTTTTCTCTGGCTTCTTTTGTGCCTAAAGATAGTGAAGAATCAGCAAACACTGGGAAAAACTTAATCTCATTTTTTCCAGTATTCACATGTGCACCTGCTTTCTGTTCTTAGCCAGTGATCCAGATACTCTGCCAGTACTACTTTTCTCTTCAGACATTGCTTTCTTTCCCTTTCCACCAAACAGCACATTATTCTTCCTTCTTCCCATAGATAACACTCAGTTGCAGCTCTAGTATTGTCTTCCCCCAGCCCCAACAAATTGCAAACCTCTGTTAGACATTCTGGGCTGAACCCATTTCAATGCTTGTCTGCTTGTCTCCTGCTGTTGCATGCCTGTCTGACATCTTCTTAAACTCTGTCCACAGATTCCCTATACTGCATACCTGGTCTTTCAGAAGTCAAGTGTTTAAATATAGACTTAATCCACAAGTATTACATCTCCTATTTTAGGTCACAGCTGGAATCCCAAAACAGAAAAATGTGAAGTATTGAAAACCTACCAACAATTGTTGAACCTCGGAGTTTTGAGAGAAACTTCTGGCCTGGATTTCTCTTCCACAGGTCAGCTCAACCACCCCCTAATGCAAACGCAACAGTCTTAACAGCACAGTGGTGTGTCACCCAGTGATTCATCATCCTGAGAGTCAGAACTAGAATAATCATTTTCTAAGCAGGAAAGTACCACCATATGATATAAGAAAAGCTGACATTTTAAAACGATACAGGGAAGGAAGCTTTTTCAAAGGTTTATCAGTCAATACCCCCAGAGAAGTTGCTTAAATAAAACTGTAGTTTGTAAATCTATGCTAAATGCTTACCCTGAGGCCTTATTCCAATCCCACTGATGCTGATGTAAGCAGAATCCACTGAGGCAGAAAACACCAGGCTGAAGTAGCTAAACTTCAGCTATGCTAAAATTCACAGCCTTTTGCAGTGTCATAATAATGCAGAAAGAACGAGGTCAGTCAAGTCCGGGCTCTCCCTGTTCTTCATGCTGTCAATTTCTTCCTTACTCTGTGCCCAAATATTTTTTTACTTCCTTACATCTGTTGTGTCTCTTACAGTCCCCACTTTGTAGATTGGGAGGTTATGAACCAAGGAGGTTTGACAAATAAAACACATCAAAGGCATGAAAGGATCTGCCTTCATGCTCTGCACAATGGTTCAGTCTCATATAGGATACTAAAATCCCTGTGTGGGTTAGCATTACCTTTCCTATGCTGTGTCCTCTTAATGCCTTCCACATTAAGCTAGTGCTTGATTTATGTCATGAAGCATTACTCTTTATATCCTTCTCTTTTTTTCATCTTATCTAAAGATGTTCTCATTATCCATATAAATGCCTGTTTTTCTTTCTGAAGTCTATGTCTCAGTGAAATCTTATGGCAGTGGGTTTGACTGATTAATTATGCATTGTATAAAAAGATACTCCCTTTTATCAGTTTGAATTTATTTCCTTTCGGTTTCATCTACTGTCTCGTTATTCTTGTCTCATGACAAAGGGCAAGTAAGTTTATCTTGTTTTAAAATCCCTTCATATCACTTTCCCTCGATGTGTACCATTACTATATCCGCATTACCTATTACAGCAAGGATCTCAATATATCTTGGTCTTTGTATGTTACAGGCTTTTGTTTTCAGAGCCCTAAAGGCTTTCTAGTGGATATGCAGGCTCCAGTTAACTGGATTGTCACTGTTTTTCTAATAAAGAGGTTCTGTGGACATTTAGAAGCAATCCAGGGATCTCAGGATCGAGGGCTACCAGTTAAAACATATTGTTTCTACACTGACCTCTGGTAAATATTCAGAACTCTGCATATTAACGGGATATCTGGAAGCCATGCTCATTCAGTGTTGAAGGTTAAATTGCTGATCATCTCTAATTAGCTCTTTTCCTAACTCTTCTTTCTTTACTCTCTTATCTAAAAGATTTCATGAGGTTCATTTGCTTCACTACTCTTTTGCCCTTTGTTTAAATGCTCTGCAAGCACAGAGTAACCATAAGGACTTCGGGTGCTTTACAGACTAGGTCCCTTCCCTCTCCCTTTTCACAGGCATACAGCATGGAATCGTGCACGCTTAGCTGTGCAGTCATCCCTTCTTCATCCTTAGGGTTCCCTATCTCCTATGCTTTCTTTTTTTCTGGTGAGCAGATGAACAGAGTAATTATGTGAAGGCATAAAACTGAGTGAGGTTCACTCATAAAAGGCCCTTCTTTCAGCAAGGGGAACATGAAGCTGATGTACAAACCTCCAGGCTGCGATAGCTAACCTTCAGTTGTCAATAGAATCAACAATGTTTGACACTGTTTCACTAATTTTGGTCAGGCTGTAGTTTGAGCAGAGTTCAATTAAGCAGTGCCCAGGAAGGTCTGGTTTAAAACCCATTCTGTACCACTTCTTACCTATTAATCTCAGCTGTTGCCCAAAGTGGCTGCATTTCCAGGTGTCTGATTGTAGTAGAAGTATTTAGCAATGGACAGAAGGGCTGTATGGAAAGAATCCCTCTCAGGACAAAAGGGTTTGCTGGATTTTTTAACTGCAAAAGTAATGTAAGGGGCAACCTGTCTTTGTCACCTGGCTATGAAATGGACAGTCCAGCTCTGGAAAAGTTTCTGGATGAGGAAAGCAGAAAGCGAAGTTTAAAATTTTGATCACTTATACTTGAATAAAACTTGTATTTAGTATATTCAGAGAAAAAAACTTTAAAATCTGATTGAAGTTTCATTGTTGGCACGTCCTGCATGTATTTTCTCATACAATTTTGTCTCCATCTGATTTTTTGCCACAGTGTAAAGACAGTTTATGATTGTATTAAATTATATCCTTGTGATACAGAACACCCAAGGAGAAAACTGGTAGCATCTTACTATTGCAGGACAGATCATTTCCTCCTGGCATTAGCTTTGTGCCTTATGATCAAAGCTGTTCATCTGACCACATAACTGTGGTGGAGGGTAAGGAAGCATAGAAAAGAGCATGACAAAAACCAAATCCTCGCTCTATTGAAACCGTCTTGCTGTGGTTTAATTAGAGGATTTCAGGAAGCCTCAGATTAGTAAATGGAAATCTTTGTGATTTGCCTTGGTAATTATTGGAATGAAATTTCAGGAGCTGAGATAATTCCCAAGGGAAAGTGCATCTGTGCACTTCAAATTAGCTGCTTATATGCTTGCTTAGACTCTTTACATGCCTTCCAAACCATGCTGGCATACTTAAAAGCTATGCTCAGGTTGACAGATTTAGGAGGAGGAAATCCTTGGTAGACTACCTTGGCAGAAATTTTGACACAGTGTTTCATGTAGAGTGTTTCTTCTCCTCCTACAAAAGGTATCCCAAAGGAATTCAACTCTTTCTCCTGGGATTTCTGCTGAAATCCCAGGAAATCTAAATTAGGAGAGTAAAAGCATCTTATTTGAGACCCTCAGCTTCTCCTGAAACAATGTACACCTGGCAGCCCTGGCTCTGTACCCAGACTGCTGTAATTTCAACACCATGCATGAGTAGCAGGCTGCCTCAGTTTAAGGTTTAGTGTCTTGTAACTTCATAGGACCGACAAATGAATAGATACAGAAAGGTAGGAAGGGGCCCTTAGCTTCCAGCCCTAATCACTTTCAGGTATCAGATTATGAAGATATGGCTTTTCTTTTCCGAGCTAGGGCATCAAACTTTACTATTAGGGGTATTCAAAAGTGTTCCTATAAGGTTGGTGCTTTCTGTTTGTTTTAACACTTCTGTTTGTGTTAACACTTTAACACTTTAAAACCTTCCTTTTTCTTTTATTTATTTGTAAACATACTGTAAAGTTCTAATCTCTAATATTTATTTCAGTTTTATGCCAGTATGAAGTTCTGGAAAAAATGAGGCATAGTTTGTCTGGCTGAAAACTTACATGTATTTTAAACACACTTCTTCAGATCACTTTTAGAGTTTCTATGGTATTTTCATGTGAAGGTACCAGCTGTTAACCGTGGTTGACAAAAGTGTACATCTGACTATGAGGGTTATCCAATATCCCAGGTACACAGATATCCAGCGCTGTTTGAGATATCTCAGATAATGCCTCTGGCTTTCAGCAGCCCCTCCAGAATGTCATGACTCTCTTGTAGTCCAGTGCTACATCTGCCAAGCCCCTGTAGATGTCATATCATTTCAATGGTGCTGAATGTTTACCCTGAGTTAACTGAATCCCTTACTGAGCATCACTGGAAACTGTATTGTGAACTTCTGCTGAAGGCTTTTTAGGATATTATGCCTTCAGAAATCTCCACCAAAATCTGTATATCCCACATTCCCTTGTTTTCCATATAGAGACAATTGAATATTAGTGTGTTCAGTCTCCCACAGGAATTGTAGGAAACATGAGCATTCCTGGCTGCACTCCTAGTATAGCTCAGTCTCAGTCTTGAATTCATAAATAAAAATCCCATGCAAATTAGCTCATTTATTTGCAGTCAGGATGATGCTGGCACTTGTCATAATCATGTATTCTACATTTATTTCTATCTCTCAGCTAGCTTTTTTTTTTTTTCAACTATTCATATTTTTATCTCCTGTTATTTATTATCTTGTGGTGTAGCTCAGCTTGCTCATTATTGTGGCCAAAGCTGAAATTGTAACATTCAAATAAATCAGTGTCCTCATCTACTTTTCTTTCCATTTTTGAAGAAGAAAACAAAATATAAAAGGTCTTCTAATCTTCTGACTATTTAAGAAGAGAAGTCTGGGAAACTGAGATGGATTCCCCACCCACACTCCCAAAAAACTGAAAAAAATTCATTAATAAACTGTAATTTAGATAATGGGTAAGGAAGACCCTTGATATAGGGATAGTATCAACACACCTGGAGAAGCCCACACAGAAACCTAATTTTCCTTTTGGCTAAAATACATAATAAAACAATACTTATTAAATCATAGTACTTTAGAAGTTTGGTTCATGATCGTTATCCAGCCATTTTACACAGAATGAAAATCTGAGTGAAATGTCTTGACCCAATTCATAGAGAGACAATGACAAGTGTGGGGTCAGGGATAAAATTGCCATAGCACAATTTGCTCCTGCTGACTGAGGAGCTTAAAAAGAAGCAGTTTCTTACAAAGTGTGTTCCCTTTAAACTTCTTCAGTTTCCAGAAATATAAGCAATGTTTGATTTTGTCTAAGACTGAGGGGTGTCCTTTTTTTTATTTTTCACAGATCAGCTTAAAAAAATCAGCTCCTAGACCAAACTGAACTACTGTGTTCATAGCAGTCAAAGCAGAAACACATTGATGGGACACAATGCATCAGGGCTATGTAATCTGTCCCCATCTCAGATAAGATGTTGCCATAAAAAAAAGGGTCATCTGAGCAAAAGAACAGGGACACAGGCTCCATCGTACTCAACAATAATCCCTCTCTTTAGCCTTGGACACTTGATTTACTCTCCCTCCTTCACTTTCCCCATTTCTGAAAAGTTCATGTTTATAAAGCATTTTGGAGATAAAAGGGGTAATAGAAAAGTTCTGTGTTATCACAGTTGGTCTCCTGATACCTAAACTAGAACAACAGAATTTTCTGAGGAAGATATTTTTGTTTATCCCAAAATGGTAGCTTTAAATGCACTGTGCTTTTAATTAGACAATGAAAAATGTCTGAAGTAAAATGGGAGATAATAGTATGAAAAAAAAAAAGAGAGAATATTTAGCATATATGTTTAGCATTTCCTCTATAAACTAAAAGTGGATTAAAAAAAAGAAAAAACAACAGCAAAACACAGAACAAATTCAGAAGCAAATCAGAGGTTTATAGGCATTAATCAGTACACACTGAGTATAAATGCAACACTATGCTGGCTCTAGTTTATGAAGAACAAAATTACAGCATGCATTTTTATGGTTTGACCTAATTGCTGTTTTGAAAATTGTTTCCTTATCACTGAAAGCTAAGGCAATGTGAACATGCTTGCAGACCTTTGTTCTTTTATTGAAAGATTTATGTTGCTAACCTTCAAACACAGGGTGATATATGGGTTCAGATCTTTACTGACAAATTCCAGGTTCCCTTAACTCTGAAAGTTGGAATGCAGGTATAACAGCACATACAACTCACTTATCAGGTTTCTCAGCATGAGGAGAACTTAAATAAAAAAACATCAGAAAAGGATATCAAATGGCTGTGACCTATAACCACCCCTGAAAGCTAAGAATGGACTTGATCTGTGTGTGCTTTGTCTGACATCTAGAAACTGCTAACCAGGCAGACAAAAGAACAATGGCATATAAAGAAAATATTCTAGGGAGATTATATTTCAGATATAAAAGACCAGATAATTTATGATAAGCATTAAAGCATTAGGGACATTGTTTTTCTGGTTAGGCAAAAATACAACATTCTAATTAGCAGACAAAAAAACACAGAGAACTGGTGTGTTTGGGCAACTTGGATCCTTGTAAATTTGTATTAGAGCAGACTGAGGAAGTAAATGAAGATAAGCTATCAGCAGTCTTAAAAATCAAATGTGGAAGTAAAGCAGTAAGATCAAGTAAAGGTCAGATTTTATGGCAAAATGAAGGATTAAATCACAGGAACTGTCATCATTGATGCAATCGTATATTTCCTTTTTAATACAAAGCGTGGTCATGGATTGTGTTTCTGTGGTAACAGGAAAGCTTGACATTAGAATTATGATGTAAATGAATGGATCCTCATACACCTTCTGATTCACAGTCAGTGAAGGATATGCATAAGGAACTTAGATGTAACTTCTCCAAGAATATCATTAAAAAGAACGAAGAAGAAAGTGTCTATACACTGGCAAAGGGCTCTACACATTTTTTGACAGGATAGCAATAATGAGGGGAAAGCAAGTTGTTCTCTTGCATGCTTTCTTTTTCATTTCTTCTCCCTTTACTTCCTGTTCTGTCTTTCAAAGATTATATTGTTAAAGCTAAAATATTATAGATAAAGTTAAATTAGATTACTTGATAAAAGGAATGAAATATTGATTCTGGGTGAAGGGGTCTATTTTTAATGCAAGTTTCTCCATAAACCTACGTGTATCAATAACTGTGTTTAGTGCAAAGCATATTGCCATAAAAGTGAGGACAAAATGTCCTTGAAAGTATAATAAAGTTGGAAATGGCCTACTGATCAGTATAGAGATGATGATGGTTTTCACTTGGAAAACCCATCTTTCTATGCTTGAATGAACTTGTATTTGTATGCATCTCTTCTTTCAAGCCAGCTATTACGTACCAAAAAGTAACTGAATGAATATTGTGAGGTTCTGTATTTGTTCTCTCTTGGTGACTTCCAGATCAAATGCATATGGTTTACAAGTTCAAAGATGATTTTCTGGCTCTCAGAGCTCTAAATTCAATCTGGGATCAGAAAATTAAACATTGTTCATTCTGGGTCCACATGAAATGTTCATAACAAAATGCCAAACACATCAAAAGCACAGGTCGCTGCATTTTCAGCTGATCTTTCTTCCATGGTCTAAAGTTCATTTAGAACTGCAAAGATGTTATTTACTTTGATGTCAAGATTCAAGAGTGGCACAAGACTTAAACTAGAAAAAGAAAAACATATGAGAACAATCCTGAAATCTGTTATTTTGAAATTCAAGATACTCAGATGGAGATTTCTTGGGAGGAATCCCATGGGCCAAGGCTCTAGGAGGAAGTGGGGTTCATGAGAAATGCATAATATTCAAACCTCCAAGCTCAAGATCAGTGCATCCCTACGAGTAGGCAAAGGAGACAGAAGACCTGCATAGATAAGCAAGGAACTTCTAGAAAATCTTAAATGGAAGAAGTATACAGAACATGGAAAAAGGGACTGGCCACTTGGGAGGAATACAGGAATATTGTCAATGTATGCAGGGATGCAATGAGGAAGGCTAAGGCCCACGTAGAGTTTAACCTGGCAAGAGACATCAAGGACAATAAGAACGGCTTCTTCAAGTACATCAGTAGCAAAAGAAAGACTAGGGAAAATGTGGGCCTGCTGCTGAATGAGGTAGCTGCTCTGGTGATGGAAGATGCAGAGAAGGCACAGTTGCTGAATGCCTTCTTTGCTTCAGTCTTTACTTCTAAGGCCAGCCCTCAGAAATCCCAGACCCTGGAGGAAAGAGAGAGAGCCTGTAGAAAGGAAGACCCTCCCTTAGTAAAGGACAATCAAGTTAGAGATCGTCTATGCAAACCTGACACCCACAAATCCATGGGCCCTGATGAGATACACCCACAAGTGCTAAGGGAGCTGGCAGGTGTTTTTTTGAAGCTGCTCTCCATCATCTTTGAAAGGTCATGTAGAACAGGAGAGGTGTCTGAGGACTGGAGGAAACCTAATGTCTTCAAAAAGGGCAAGCTGGATCCAGGAAACTACAGGCCACTCAGCCTCATCTCCATCCCTGGAAAGGTGATGGAACAGCTTGTTCTGGATGTCATATCTAAGCATGTAAAGGATGAGAAGGTTATCAAAAGTGATAAGCATGTATTCTCCAAGGGGAAATCATGCCTGACCCACCTGATAGCCTTCTACAATGGCATGGCTTGCTGGGTGGATGAGAGGAGACCAGTGGAAGTTGTCTACCTCGACTTCAGCAAAGCTTTTGACACTGTATCCCATAACTTCCTTAGGAAGTGTTGGTTAGATGAGTGGGCAGTGAGGTGTATTGAGAGCTGATAGAATGCAGAGCTCAGAGTATTGTGATCAGGGGTGTAGGGTCTAGTTGGAGCCCTGTGATTAGCAGTGTTCCCCAGGGGTTGATACTGGGCTCAGTCTTGTTCAACATATTCATCAATAACCTGGATGAGAGGACAGGGTGTACCCTCAGCAAGTTTGCTGATGACACCAAACTGTGAGGAGTGGCTGATACACCCAAAGGCTGTGCCACCATACAGTGAGACCTGGGCAGGATGGAGAGTGGGGTGTAGAGGAACCTAATGAAGTTCAACAAGGGCAGTTGTAGGGTCCTGCACCTGAGGAGGAATAACCCCATATACTGATACAAACTGGGAGTTGACCTGCTGGAAAACAACTCTGCAGAGAGGGACCTGGGAATCCTGGTATTTTTTCTGTTACTTACCATTTTATATTGTTTATAAAAAGTTCACTCCCCTATTGCTCTGACAATGATTCTCCAAGTGGAGTTTTTATGACATTTTGATCACTTGTGGCTATGGTATATGTTTAACTTGTTTATTATCCTGACTTTGTATTAAACATGTATACATAATATGTTTTGGCAAGCCTGAAAAAATGCATACATATATCTCAGTGAAGAAATAACATACGTTTCAACTACTCTTTCTACATGTTCACATGACCCCTTTTGACAATGGGGAGTGAAGTGTGGGACCTAAAGCTATGGCTGCAACAGAAGGCCCAGTCCAGAAGTTTCTTCTCTTAAGGCAGTCTTTTGAACTTAGAATAGTTCAGTGAAGCCTTGCAGGGATACGCCAATTCGTCTGTTCAGAAAAAGTTGGAGAGTTCAGATCTCTATTCTAAATAAAAACATGTCATAGACCCAGATTTGAAGTAATTACAGAAATAAATGTGAATATGGTGAGTAAGGTTTTACTTTTAATCCTTTTGCCAATTCTAGCAAAGCTGTTGGTTTTTAAACTCCATAGATCTTTTTGAATAAAAGACGACTTTTTCCGTTTAAATTCATATGAACTTTTAGATTAATTAACTTTAGCCATGTTTATGCCTTCCTGTTTGTTTTCCTCTACTAGTCCAAGAAGTCAAAATTCAGTCTCCTATACTAATGTTCAGGCAAACCTTTTCACATTGGCACATGAAAGAAGCCATTCCAGCTTTGTTTGCGTATACCACAGTGAAAAAACAGATGGAAGCAAAATCACGTAGCTTAGGTGAACAATTGCCATCGTGCAATAGAATTCTCATCCAGTATGTGCACCATAAACCCTTGCAGTAAGAGGATGTTGCAAAAGAAGTCTATTGAAAAAATTCAGATAATGACTATGGTGGAAGAGATCAGAGTCTTTTCACAAACCAAGAAAATAATATCCTACTTTGATCTAATAAATGGTACATCATGAAGAGTTCATTTTGAAGAGGAGGCATTCTTCTCACCATTTGAATGTTTTCCAGATAGAACAAACACACACGTTGTGAGTGTGTGATGCTTGTTGTTCCTGAGAAATGCAGACACAATTTTTTTCTTTTAAAGTGAGGTGTTGAGGTTTTCTACATTATTATTTTTCTTAAATAATATCAAGTGCCACCAATGACTGTGGCAATTAGCAGCGAGTTTAACAAAGCAGAAATTGCACAATTGTCAAGGATCCTCAGGATGATGAAGAGACAGTCCTAAATGAGTCCCATGATAGGCATGTCATACAGCAGCAACTTGGCTGATATCCTCACTATGCAATATTTTGTCTTTATACAGCAGTGAGGATTAGACTGCAAGAATAGAGAACATCTCTCTACACAAACCTTCAAACTGATTGCTGGAGTCGGACAGCAACCACCAAGTTTTTATAAATTATCCTCAAAACCAAACTAAACCTCACTTTATGCTTTCCTCTACCAGCCTTAAGAGGGCAGTCAAAAATATCTTCTCACTGCACTTACACTTCTTTTATCTCAGTTATGTTGCATATTGAGATGTGATGAAAAATCACCATCTATTTATATGCAAGTTGAAGAAACATGCTTTGGCCATGTACTCTAAAGCAGCAGATGCCATCTGCAATTAAAATTATGTAAATCTATTTTGTTGAGGACTTAAGAAGCATTTCTAGAAGCATTTCTGATGACATTTCATAATGAAATAATGTGGGGTCTCCATGTCATTTATTTTAAGGCTAGTTCTGCAGTCATGTTATCTTGTAATTTCACTGAAAAATAAGAAAAGTATCTATTTGCATTAACTTATTATAACTGTTCCAGTATATTTATAACTGTTGGATTAAAAAAAAGTTTTTGTGTTGGATAACTATGCCAATTAAGCATTATTTAAAGTTATCACCTTCTACTGCATAAAACAAGAACCAATGAAATCCTGTTGGGTGTGGTGGTTTTGTTTTGTTTTGTTTTTTTCTAAAAGAGAGATGGGAGAAATTATAATCTCCCTACAAATTTTGCTGTTCAAGCAAATTCCTCTTTTCCAGCACTCAGTTTTAAATGGTGGTCCTTGAAACATGCCCTGAAGGTAAACACATCCACACAGTTTCAAAGGAAGAGGAAAGATGAGTTTCAAAACTAACAATTCAGTAAGGAAAAAACCCTACTTCATTTCACTCTCTGCCACTGAAAAAAACCTCTCCTTTAGATGTTCCTGCTATTTTAACAAATGTTTATACAATTTTCATCACTGTTGTAAGGGAGTGCCTACTACCAGGTTGGTGTTACTCAAGCTGGATCCTTCATACTCCTCCTAAGACATTACAAAATATTGAAATTACAAGGA
>NW_010263566.1:0-4390 GCF_000690775.1 Eurypyga helias | reverse complement strand
CCTTCAACTTCTGCATGTTTTGCAAGTAAGCAAGAACGGAAGGAAAGTAATAAAAGTACAAAATAGAGAGTAATGGTTTTCAATAAAACTTTA
Source organism: Eurypyga helias (assembly GCF_000690775.1). Classification (NCBI taxonomy): domain Eukaryota; kingdom Metazoa; phylum Chordata; class Aves; order Eurypygiformes; family Eurypygidae; genus Eurypyga; species Eurypyga helias. Next base: position 4,297 of record NW_010263566.1, on the reverse strand, counting down.
TTGCATTTTAGTTTAAAGAAAAAAAGCATTGCAGATCTTTTTACATTGTTGGAGACTGAATCACTGTATTAAGCAAAAAACTATTTCTCAAGGAAAGAGGACTCAAGGTATTTAATTTGTACGTATTACAACCAGTACTTGGAAACTCTGAATAACTGCTGCATTTCACCAGTGGGACATCTTCATTACCTGTCTTCCACACTGATGAGAGGTCTATCATTTGCTTTTTCCAAATGAACATAGAAAGTAGTCTAAAGTAGGACACCTTGCAGCTGGCCAAGCCTTAAAGTAACAAAGTAGACTTCAGAAATAAAATTATAATCTCCTCACCACATGCAAATAAGGGAATGTAATCCTGGCTTCTGCTGAAAGCTGATCAACCAACAATAACAAGAACTGAAGCCCTGGATATCCACAGAAGTATCAAATATCAGACAGAGGTAGATATGCCAGATCTCCTTTGGCCAGCAGCATATCACTTGTTTTATCCAGAGTGATTCTGAGCCAGATAGTTTGCTCTGACTTCTGCCAAACTCTGGGGAAAAAAAAATACCAAAGCCTCAAACACTGATTTGGAAGACTTAGAGGCATGAGGTTGGAAGATTTGTCTACAGAGGGACAAAACACACCGTAACTTCATCTTCCCTCTGCATGCAATCCTGGTTTTCTTTGCTTGAGAAGAACTTGACGAAAATAGTTAGGATCCTTCAAGAATTATGTTTAAAAACATAGTAAATGTGCAACACCATAATTTGAGATCTTTATGTGCTAAGTCAGTGAAACAATGTCAGATCAGTCCTGTTGATTTCCTACAGGCAAAATATTCTAGAGGTACCAGGAAAAATGTCTTCAACCTCCAAAGAAGAAAGCTGTGTATGAAAGTACTTCTCATCAATGGTTGCCAGACAACCCAAATTTTCGTGTCACCTGTCAGAGTTCCAAAAATAAAGTTTCTTAACCTCTTTTAACAAAAATCTCCCAAAAATGTTTTTTGTAGAAATCAAAAGTATATATTAAGTGGTTTTTAAGTAAATTTATGTTATTAAAAAAAAAGAGAGACATTCAGTTAACTTGATAAATGCAGAGTTAGAACGTAAAGGTGGTAAAACATAAAAGTTTGGAAACATAATACATTTCCAAATTATGACATGAAATTTTAATTCAAAGTTGGAAAAATTTTAAAGTAACCTCAATTGCCCATGGAAAAGGAACTTGCAGTAAGATTTTGATATGAGGGCAATTAAAAGACTTACAGACAACAAATGTATCAAAATGCAGACATGGCCAGGCTCACTGAGAGTATCCTCATTCATATATGAAGAGGGCTTTCTGTGGGATGCTCCCAGAACTCAAGCCAATATCCACTATGTATCAAGAATAAAAATCTCTGAGACATTCTTCCAAAGCCTAGAAACTAAAAGAGAAATCTGGGTGGAGTAGAAACTTAGAAATCTCTAAACTACAAACACAAAATCTGTTCTCAGTGTGAAATACAATACAAGCCTTGGTTTCCAGGTGGGATTCAAAAGATACCTCCTTACAGATTAAGACCTCCATCTGTTTTGAATGGGATTTTTTACATTTCTTTAATATACTTTTTTCTTCCTTTAAATACATATTGTTCCATCAAAAAGGAAAAAAATAAAGAAAACCACCTTAAATATCCCATGGGAAATTATATACTAAATCTACTTCTTAAATTCTATCCCTTCAAGCTGTTACCCAGATTGACAAGGAGGTCAGCGATGCACAGAGTGTTGCTACAAAGATTACAGAAAAATGCACTAAAAGTGCTGTGACTGTCAGTGTCTTGATGGCTTCGGATCACATTATGGCGTTTAAGTTTTTTTATTGCCACAGAGCTCAGTATTTCACCACTGGCTTTTCCTCAGCTGAGTCTGGCATGGATTGAGATCACAGTTCTGATGTAAAGCTTGTCCCAGACCTCAGGCATATTTCAACATTTGAAAATAAATAGAAACGAATGTATTATTTGTCCCAAAGGACCTTGTTCTGCTTGTGCAGATGTAGACTACTCAATGTGAATCCAACCAATTTTTCCACAATATAGCTGACAATTTTCCCCATAATCAATAAGCTATCCAATCTGTCAGTAAATAGATTCATTCAAAGTTAACCAAAGAATATGACACCCAAGAATTGTTCTAATTGAGATTTTATGGGTGCTCTGACAGGGCCAAATGTACGAAAAGTCTTGAAAAGATTAAAAAAATAACAACTCCAGAATTCTGTTTGTGCCACATTAGAAAAAGAAAGTATAAAGCACTACTATGTCAATACTTCAGGGAAAGCAAGCACACAGCATTGCTAACTATGACCATTGGTCATTAAAAGAGGCTCTTTTAATGCTTACCAGCCAATGGTCAAAGTGAGCTGTCAGAGGAAAGAAACAGAGAAGAAATAATTTGTAAAAGCTAGAACCAATAATATAGGCAGAAAAGTTACAACAGGGAACTGAAATCATGGCATTATTTACAACACATAATCCCACTTGCCAGTGTGTTTATTCCATTTTCTCTGCATTATGAAGGCCTTATGATTGTGGTCAGGCAGTTATCATCTAGCTTAAACTGACCATGCTGATTAAACACTGGTTTTGTCCCTCAGCATCAGACTTGGGTTTTATTTTTTTAAAAAGTGACATTTTTTGCCTTATGTGTTACACTTCTTTGTTACCAGTGACACTGTTTCCTCATCAAAGTCTACAAATATATTCAAAGAAACATCCAAATCTCAATTTCAAAAGCGAGTATTTTTTTTAAATTTTAATTGTTTTGAGTGACCAACACATTAGAATATTCTTTCAAATTGGGTGTCATGGCTAAAAAGATAATAATGTCAGAGTCATAAAAAAGGAGGCTGTATATCTGTGGTTAAAGAAATTGATTCCATATTGAAACAATAATCACAAATTACTCAGATGAGCATATTACATTAGTTATCTAGCAGTTTTTCATATTATGAGAGTTCCTGCTCAATTAATAATAAAATAATATCATAATTCCAATAATTTGTGTGGCTCTGTTGGGGGGAAATAAAAGTAAAACCTTCAGGAAGGAACACCTTTATTTCAGTTTGTTCAAAAGGTTTCTTTTCAGATTTTCACTTTGCCTTCCAGCATGAAAAATCTGTTATTTACATCATCTTTATCAGGAAGTAAGCTCTTAATGTTCTACATTTGTAGCCTTTTGACCTGTTGAGGATACTTAAGTAATTTGTTATGTTTTAAACAATTCTTTCTGAGCTTAAAGCACAGCTGAAGAAATCTTGTGTGGGTCCAGATCAAGGTTCCAGGATTCAAGTTTGATAACAGCTTCCTCAAATCTCTACAAAAATCCAAAGGTTGTTTCTCCAACATGATGAATAAGTGTGTATATGTACATATCTTATCTGTACCTGTGTTTGTATATGTATATGTATAGATACAAACAAAGAAATATTTTTTGTTTGAAATTATTGGGAAAATATGAGCATAGTGTGTAAATGTGGAGTTTGACACAATTTTTTTACTCTAAAAAATTATAATTAATTGTTCATCTCTTAAGCTAGCGGACAATGAATTGAGACTATTATGATTCCCATCCTGTCATGTTCTACTGAACTCTGGTTTTGGCAGGTACTGGATCTATACTTATTATGGACATTTTGAAAAGATTTACTCATATCTTTAACCAGTTCTTGCCCTTTCCTGTGGTTCTTTCAGTGTTATATTTGTTCATGTGCTTTTCAAGTTTGTAGCACCATGCTAATCAATCTTTCTTTGAACATTTCCTGTGTGCATGAAAAATTGTATTTAGGTGTATGATTAATTATCAGTGGCTGATAAAACCAAAAAACATTCCAGCCAAAACTCAGAAAATAAACATTGGAGTAAATATTCTGTGCATGATGTAGATGCTACTAGTCAGTTATTTCAAGCATTTTTAAGAAATCCTCCTACCCTGCTGTCACCATGAGTAGACTTTGTGAGCCAAAAATAACCTTTTTGTCTTACCCATCTTCCTTCTTTTCTTCTTCTTACCATGCAGCAGACATTCTTTGCATATGTCATGAACATTCCACCTGGAAATCTAACCACCCTTTCCATATACTTCAACTTTATCTCACTGCTCAGTGAACACTGCATCAAGCATGACTTGCATGGTTGCACTCAGAGAGTGGTGGTCAATGGCTCGATGTCTGAGTGGAGATCAGTAACGAGCGACATTCCTCAGGGGTCAGTGTTGGGACCAGCACAACTTAATATCTTCTTCAGTGACATGGATGATGGGATTGA
>NW_010263565.1:1212-20768 GCF_000690775.1 Eurypyga helias | reverse complement strand
ATATATATAATATAAACCAAAGGCCAGTTTTTAAAGTTCTCAGACAATACTGAGTACCTTTTTTCATTGTAACAAGCAAATGAGTCAGCCTTTGCCTGCTGTATGGATGCGACCTGAAAATCGTCTGAAGGTGGCAGAGCCCTGCTCAACAAGGTCAGCTCCCACAACAACTCCACTTGCCTTTGGTTCCCACCCTCAGCGTGTGTCAGATAAACAGCGGTGGGCAGAGCTGTAACAGGGTTGAATGCATCCTGGATAAAATCTCAAGGTGGTGACCTTTCCCGGGAATGGGAATAAAGCAGTAGTCTCTGGCTTTGATATACCTGATGGAGAGCAGTATGTATGTGTGTGTCTGGAGGTGCTCCGGGGAGCAGGAGGCGCTGCTCTTCATTACACGGCAACGTTTGTGTGTCTAGGGCTGCTGCTCGTCACGCCAGGTCTCCGGAAGACATTGGAACAGCACGTTGTGCTGGGAAGGTCCCTTCTCATCCACGGAGACCTGCGGCAGGCGTCTCCTGAGAGCCCCTTCTGCCATGACCCTTCATTAAGGGATCCAGAGGTTTTGGGGATGCTGACTATTCAATTAAATTGTTAGATAAGGCCCAGCTGCTACTTAACTACATCCATGTCTGCTCTGTATCACTGCTATTTTTTTAGGAAGTCTGAGGTTTATTTTAGCAAAAATTGGGAGACCTTCCCTTATGCTCAGAATTAAAGTCCTCAGATAAGGTTTCAGCCTTTCATCTTGTTTACTTTTAACACTGCCTGGCCAAACAGGACAGCTTTATGACTGCAAAAAATATTTTTCTCTGGATGAAACTCCAAAGAATCACCTTTAAGTATGCCTTTTGTATGTATGTATGTTTACCTCTTTTTCTTAAGCATTTCTCATTTCATGCTTTGTTAACACTTCCTTGTCCCCTGCAGGCCCTGAGGAATGTAACTTTGAATTTGGCCCAGCTTTGATGGGGCAGTTGGACCAACCTACCTCCAGAGGTCCTTCCAAACTAAATCATCATATGTCTCTGATTCTTACATGCCGAAATTGCATTTCTATCGCTTTAACTTCAGCAGTTATTTTCTCACCAGTGTGATTATCCTCTTATCTCATCTTAACCTTGCACTTGCACATTGACAAAAATTTTAGTCAAGGTGAACTTAAGAAAAATATCATGCCAGTGTTTTCTTTGCTAATCAGCAAATAAGATCACTATGGCTTTGCAAGATAATTGGGTCCCTTATGAATATTAATATATGTTCAATAATTAATTTATGTCAAGCAGTCTTAACAGACTGTAACTTTCCTGCTTGTATTTCTGCAGAGCTTTTAAAGCGTCATGAGAAAAACTCTCCAGTTGAGCGACAGAAGCAAAAACACAGTTCCCACTAAATTTAACAGGCTTTGGATTATATTGTGAATGAAAACGCTGTAAGAAAAAGATGCAATACAGAACAAGTCATAGGTAAGTTCACAGTTAAATAGTATCCTTGCGCTGTTGCTTGAAGAACCAATTAATTTTTATATCTGCCAATTTACTACATAAAATTAATGTAAGTTGCATTTTTAAGTATCCTCTGCTAACGTCCTTGCTGGGTACTTCTAAGGAATTAAAAAGAAGCAGGTCTTCTCTACAGCTTAATAATAAGGTTTTCATATTAAAAAAAAAAGGGCTAGGGGGCAAAAGGGAGCCCCTTTTTTGCAGCCACTCCTAAAAGATTAATCATCTAGTTACAAGACTTTACCAATGGGAGTTTTACTGTACCTCCCCTTTTCTAACCATTTGCACTTGGGTTTCTGATTCTGCACAAACTGAGGTGTAATCCTCCTCTTGGGAAGAAATCCTTTGAGCTAAAATGAAGGTCATCAACCTTTCAAAGGGCAGACAGGAATTTACCATGTATCTGAATGCTCAGGGTAATTATCTTGCTGTCCAGTTAAGGCACCCAGGATGTGGGACATCAATACCCAGGTGCCTTTATTCTGGAGAAGGTTTAAATACTGACCTCTCTTTGCTGTCACTCTACCCCTCTGCTGCAGGATGTTCTGCTCTCCTGTGGAAGTTCTGCTTTGAATTTTTTTGCAGGACAAGGAAAGCAAATGAGCATGATACTATGATATGCTTATTAGAGCATTCAAGAAGTGGGTGTTGTGCCCAACTCTTCCTAGTATTTAAGCTTTTATGGAAAACTGAGTTTAAAACTTCTCCCCTGAATATCTGGGTGATTATAACACTCACCTAGACCCTTCCAGTGTCCTGGGATAAAAACTGGAGAAGAATTAGGTCTATTTGAATGCCTCACTTCTGAGCTGTTATGGGAAAACAGGCAGACTCTTTCAGCCATGGCTGTGTGGAATTCCATGTCAGCATATACATCATATCAGATCCTGCAGGCGTAACAGGAAAGGCAAGAAATTTGTCCCCTGAACCTCAGTGGGGTTTCTGGCTAAATTCAAAGTATCTGGGTGCTGTAATGACACCGATGATCATATCAAGGCACAATAAACATCTTCAGGTTTTGGAAACATCTGAGTTACTGTCATTAATTTTCTCTTTTTTAAAAAAATTTCTTTGTTTTTTACAACCACTAGCACCCACATTTTGTTTAAAATCACCTAAAATAACCTAGAAACATCTGAATTCCAGTCACGTAACTTCAATATTCTGTAATTTCTTAAAATATTAGAGAATTGAGTCCTGGTAAAACAACAGTAACCATTTTTCAGATCCTTCTCAAAAGAGAAATTAGGAACCTCAATGAATAATAATTCTTAAGAAAGACATGAAGGAAACACTTCATGGTGTTGAAGTTTCTTAAAAAGAATATAAATATAATCGAGCCTTATTGGGTCTAGCTGTCAGGTAAGTTAGGTTTTTTCTCTTTTTAAACCAAGGCATTCAATATGTGAAAAGCTTTAGTCCAGTCTGCACTACCTTGCACAACTAGTGTCAAATCTGGGACCCTGAAGTACAGCATTTTCAGGCAGATAATACATCTGCCCCTGATACTACATTTCAGCATGGCAGCTGTAAAGTCACACTGTCCTGTTAGTAAAATACTGGGTTTCTTCCTTGTAATTCTATGAGAGAACTGCACAAACACACATTAATTTTCCAAGAAACCTGAAGATATGTCACAAGCAATTAAATCAGCCCTTGGCTAGAAGGGAAGTTTTGATATGACATACAAACATAGAACGAACAGAAAGAAGAGAGTGAAAACAAGCAAACCATTTCTTTAGCCAATTAGGACAGCACTGATAGTTTGCTCTTCCCTACATTTTCTATTTGCAGAAGTGAATTCCTGGGAAGGCTTGAGTGTAGCAGAGATGCCTGGTGAATAGCTTTGGGAATAATATTGTAAGTACACCTTCTGCCAAATGGTATCAGCAGTAAGAGAGAGCTAAATTTAAATATCAAAGACATTAAAATTGACACACGCTGGCTGCTGGCCAGAGAGCTAGGGAAAGCTGTGCTGTTGGGTTTGTTTTTTAATGAGTTCCTTTTTGGAGCTTGGAGAGCTTGGTAGCAGGCTCTCCGTCAGGATGTAGCACTACAGAGGCAGAGATGAGAAACCAGCGTGCAGGAGATCTGCAGTAGATAAGTAAAAAGAGTAGGCATCGAGGTAATAGTTAGATCCACATCAGCAGAAGAGGTCACCCAAGGACAAAGAACAGAGGGTGGAAGGGAAGGGGCACCAGCAAGGTTTGAGGAGGCCCCACTTTGAGGTGGGGGTAAAAGCTTTGTGGAGAGATGCTTTGAGAGGAAGTCCAGGTTGAGAGAGAAAGAGCATGGGAAGGTCATGATGTCCAGTGTGAGAAGGTGTCAAAGCACGTGTTTAATAATAGTGTCAAGGTCAACAGATACATCAGAGAGGATGAGGATGATGTGCAGAGACGATGAGAATGAACCTCGGTTAGGAAGTAGATTTCCAGTGATATTACTAGGAGGATGTCTGTAGAGGGGAGCTGGCAGAAGGAGACTGAAACTGGTCTAAGACCCTAAATCACAGCCATCTTTTTTGTCCCCTTATTGCCACCCCAGTCAGTGTGTTCATCCACTTCTTTTTTGTAAAAGTCTTAGTGAGAGCTCTAGGACAAGGTGTTTCAGATTTATTCATTTGGATAGCACCAAAGGCCAGAGATGTGAAGGGATGCATAATGGGACAGGAAGATGTTCTTCTCCTGGGGAAAACTAAATTACGAGGGTAACTGAAAAGTTAATGCACCGAGCAGGGAAACAGGGGAGAAATGACACAGTCAGCAACACAGGGAAGGAAAAAACAAAATATGTTGATTATCATATTAAATTGAGGTTAGTAGGCCCAATTCACACTTGTTACCTTTGCTGGGTTTGTTTATGAAACCTGTAACATTACTACAGAAAGTTGCATGTTAATTTAAAGGAAATCAAGAAGCATAGATACTATCTTTTATTGCTAAAATCAAAGCAGTCACTTATTGGCTTATCTTGATAAGACCTCACTGAAGCAGGATGGCATCTTGTCCAAAGACAGCAAGCTGAGGAAACCTCTCAGGAACCACTCACTTAAGCATGCCTTTCTATGCCTTATGTTATTTAGTTTGCATATCATTTTCTAAGCACTTCTTAATTGATTAACATCTTTTAAAATTCATTAGGATATAGCTAATACTGACTATGCAAATTCATTTAATCAAAGTACAACCAGCAGCTCACCTACAATACATTGAAATTATGTCAGGTTTCTTAGGCTTGCCTTTCCCTGCTTGCACTCCTGAAAAGTTAAAATCATCAGTAGGGAAGGACAGAGGGTGAAACAATTTCTAGGGACTCCTCATATGCTTCCTAATGGAGTGCAGCACATCACGTATCCCAGGCTCTCCTTCCTCGGGACCAGTGTCTCAAGACACACCAGGTAGTACCAAACTGTAGGCAAGAACAGCCAGACATAAGCTCATGCCAATAATGCTGCTGAGAGACCTTGAGCATTCACCTGACTTAACTTCTCAGTACTCTCTGGGCATAATTATACTAACCTGCTTTGCAAAACTGCAATGTTTTCATTAGCTAATATGCGCTAAGTGTCTGGAAGTAACTCTTGGCTCATAAAAAAAGAGAGAAGGAATGTATATAAAAAGTCAGAGAACACAAAAGCAATAAAGATCTCAAAAGATCTGTTCAGAATGAGAACTTGCTCTCAAATTAAATAGGTGAAGTTCATTTAAGAAGACATTGGTGACATGAAAGATTGACACCAGCTTCTCGTGCCTTGCAGGAGCTGGTGCAGAAACCTTCAGGATGCAGGAACAAGCCCACGGGTGGCTGTAAATGCCAGCAGCTGCCTCACAGTGAGGCCAGCCCCCAGGATCTTGGGCCAGAGGAGACCCAGAGTAGGTTCACTGAAGTAATTAGCACCAGGTACCTTTACAAGCAGCCTTATGGCAGACACCGGTCCTTAGTTATCCCCACCCTAAATAGGCTCAGACAAAATCAGTTTCCCCTGTTGCCACTCTGTGCAGTGTTTTGAAGGCCAACCCACTCACACCAAGGAATTTCTACTTTACAAGTGCCTGCTACTGACTAAATGGTTGCTTTGCACCAAGTAAAAGGCGTGGTAAATCATACATGTGTTTATTAAGGCCTTTCCTGACTCAAAGAGCAGGTAGACATCAATTCTTGAATAACTTTTTCACTTGCTCCACCCTTTAATACCCTAATCTTCGCAGGCTCTGGATCAGAAACTTGGGTCCTGCAGCCTACCAAGCCCACTCACGTTGTTAGGGCGAGTGGGATTTCAAGAAAGGAAGTGGCTTTCAAAGCACTCTCTCCATTCTCACTGAGTGGGTATCAAAATGCAGGAATCTTACAGATTTTCCTTAGAAAGTGATTGGGCAAGATTTTGCATTGGTCTGCCCGATGGACTCCCATGCACTGTGATTTGACCACAAAGTAGTGCCTTTGGGGGTCTTTGTGTCCAAGCGCCATTCCCATGTCAAAGGATGAGGAAATCACAATGACCAGTGGAGGCATCAGAGAAGGGAACAGACTGGAGCCTTCCGTAGCTGCAGATCTCAGCACTAAAACAAGAGAATTACACAAGCATTGCACAAGGGAGGCTTCACTGGAAGTGTTGCCTCTGGCTCACATTCCTTTTAAGCTGTTATAAAACTTTAAATATAATTAATAAATAACCAGGCCTCTCAAGCAGAGATGAGTCCCGAGCTCTGCCCCCTGCATGAACCAAGTTTCTTATTTCAGCTCTTGATATAAAAGTACAGCCTATCCCCATGGGCTGTAGCGAGGCTCTCGGCTGCAGGCTTGACGGTTGAGGTCGTCCGACTGGCCAGGCTGCGTTACAGCTGCAAAGGAAACGCGAACACCCTTAAACAGGGGGTAGGCTAAATCAGAGCCCTAATCCCAGTGCAGGATGAGGGTACCTCCTGCAAACCGCTGCTTGGGTACAGGATGAAGAAATGCTTTCCTCCTCCTCCTCCCCTCCCTTCCCCCTGCAACGTCAGCGGTGGCTGAGCGCTGTGCCTGCAGACTGGGAGATCGGTGTGGTACTTGCAGCCTTCATCTCGGTGTCCTGCAGTGGGAGGAAGGAAGGCCAGGGTGGCAGGAAAGGCCAAGGAGTCACTGCAGTGAAGGAAGAAACCTCCACCTCTTAGCTGCATGGCAGGAAGGAGTCCTCACCTCTCCCACTGCATCCTCCAGGCTATTCTCTAAGGAAAAACCCTTTGACAAGAGTCTTCCCCCTCTTTCTTTTGTTCATCAGCCTTTACAAAGCTAGTGGTTGGCTCTAGAATTAAAACATTCTCAAATTCTTTAAGCAGATAAAGAAAAAATTTTAGAGCCATGTTACAGTTCGGTATTTTTATCCACTCACATTCATTTTTAAACTGTCAGACATCTGTTCTCTGAGATACTGGTTGCAATTTTTTTATTGGTATGACCTGGATTATGCTGTCCCTTTGGCCACTGCTGTGAAATATTAATCCCAAGATTAAGAACTACTTTTCTAATTTAACAGCCTGTTTAATGGGCCAAACTGGACACAAATGCATGAGAGTATATGTGAGACTATTGTTTCTCTTTGCTGTTTGGGATTGCTAGTAATTACTCTTCAATTATTTCAGTTGGGAATTTATTGGGGAGTTTTATGTTTATAAAAATAATTTCACTTTTATCTACGGGTATAAATAATGGATTTAAGAGTGCAGCTTCTGACAGCTTTGAAAACATTAGCTCTGGTTGCTGGTCTGTAGCTGAGACAACATTGACTCAACAATTCCCAGACCTGGGAAAATCTCTGTGGGTGTCAAATACCACGCAGAAGGTTAAAGAATGAAATATAATAGTGCATGCTTTATATTGCAGTATTTTTCCTAGTAAGTACAGACTAATAAATTCAAAGTATGAGAAGAAATAAGCACCAAGTACCAAATATTCAGCAGCCAGACGGTTATAGGTAGAGATGAAGAACAGGAATATCACTAGAGCTTGAGGAAAGGTTTGGCTGTTGTGAAGTAATATTTAATATCAGGTCTTGTTTAGACTTGTAGATTAATGATGCATGACAAATTGCAGCTCAAAATTGACCCAAGAAGTGCATTAAAATTAAATGTACAACATTTCCAGGATTACCACAGAAGATTAAGCCCACAGAGTACATTTGATGGTTAATTTGTGACCTCTGGTTGATGATCCATGATTTCAAGACTAAGTCTTGTAGCAATATATTCTTATGATAAATTAATTTGACATTTTACCACATGTAAAATGGTGAAAGGCATCTTAGAATCTACAAAGAACCTACTTGCACTTTGGGTTTGAATTTGGAAATGTGAGTATACTAAAAGAATCCATTAGATTTCAGATTTGACCTAAAACTCAGGAAGATTAGAGAAAGAGGAGTCAGGAAGAGTAAGCAAGGTTTATACCAAGGATGATGGTGTAGTTACTCAGCTAATGCATTTACATATCATCAGACAATAGACTTGGTTATTGCAGTTTTTCCCTGTCTTCAAAACAGATATGATTTAATCATCATTGTTGACTCATATCCTGGGGCACCTAAAAGGAACTGAGGCTGAGGCTGGAATAGAATCATAGAATCGCAGAATGGTTTGGGTTGGAAGGGACCTTAAAGATCATCTAGTTCCAAGCCCCCTGCCATGGGCAGGGACACCTTCCACTACACCAGGTTGCTCAAAGCCTCATCCAGCCTGGCCTTGAACACTTCCAGGGATGGGGCATCCACAGCTTCTCTGGGCAACCTGTGCCAGTGCCTCACCACCCTCTCCATGAAGAATTTCTTCCTGATATCTAATCTAAACCTCCCCGCTTTCAATTTAAACCCGTTACCCCTGGTCCTGTCACTACAGGCCCTTGTAAAAAGTCCCCTCCCAGGTTCCTTGTAGGCACCTACAAGGAAGAAGGGGCCTACAGGAGCAGGCCCCTTTAGGAACAAAGAGAGGATACTGGCTTACGGGCTCCTTGTACTTCTCAAAACAACTCTCTTAAAACTTGTCTATATCTGCATAAAGCTGCATAGCTTTATCCTATGGATGGTATGAAATCAACTTCTCTGCTATTCTCTCTGTTTAATAAGAAGCTCTGTGAATCTTGGATGACCACCGAGAACATTTCAGAAACATTTTGTACAGGTTTTGTAACATCAATATGTTCTCTATTGTGTCCAGGAAAGATGAAAAAATTTGAGATAGAAATATTTCTCTGCTCTTCCTAAAAAGAAACAAAGAAATTACTAATTTTGCAACCAAGCTAACCAAAAAAAAAAAAAAAAGGAGACAACCTTAAGTGCATATAGAGTGATTCTTTATCAACAATACTTTTTGTGGGAATACTCTGATGTACTTTTGAGGCAACAGGAAGTTTGCCCCTTTCTTCTACATGTCTCCTAGCAACCCCTTGTTGCCCTTCCCTGAGAGCTTCTAAACTACAAGACAAGTTGTATAAGCTCTGGAAGGTGTCTTCTAGCCATGTTTTCAAACAAAAGAGGCAGTTATCATGTGACAAAAAAAGATGTTATAGGTGTTCATTAAGTGCACAGCAACTGGACCAGGACCTTGAGATAATGTAGAGGGACGACCTGACTCTAGATCTTGACTGGTGTTTCTGAGCAGGCCCAAAAGCAGATCTTCAAGTTGCTGGGAAAATTTACGAGTGAAAATTCAGATGTCTACAGACATTATATGTCTGTAGTGCTCAGTGAAATTTTTGAGATTTCCATATTTTGAAGTTAGCACCTAAAGTCCACCTAAGTCTAACTTTAGGCATTTACGGCCCTTGACACATCCAACCCAATGGGCTCAGAGAGATTTAGAGGGAAGATCATAAACCAGTAAACTTCAACATCTTCTATACACAGGTATTTTATGTGTCAAAAATATTCAAGAAGCTCAGTCTTTCCAATTCTAGATCAGTTGCCCTCACATCTTCACAGCTGATTTTACTGTGGCCTGCCTGCAGGAGACGGAATACATTTCTATGGGTTTTTTAATGTTTTTATCCACTAGGCTATCAGCTTCCGATTAAATGATCCATTATGGAGAAAGGAGGAGGAGGCAGTAAACCATTAAATTCAGTTCCACAGAGATCCAGAAAATAATTGAAAACACAGTTGCCGTGTTGTCCCAGCATTTCTTAAAAATTACTTGCACAGAAGACAATATACACACTTCTCAAAAATACCAGAACATGATCCTGATCATTCTTTCTGAAGGTGGTTATTTACTGAAGAGTGGCTGCAAAAACATATACAGTGTACATTTTCTTTCATGCATTATTTGAACATCATAAAACATAGTTCTCACACGCATTCCTGGAAGTCTGAACTGGTGATGTGGAGAGTGTTGGGTTTCGGTGGACAAACTTTCATTGTAGTATTGTAATAATTTGAAAGGATGGCTCAGAGGGATTGTTTTTCTCTTCATCCTTTTGCACTTGTCTTTATAAAGATTTATTTTGAAAAAAAACCCAAACAAAATTAAACAACAGTAGTCTGAAGCAGTGCTATGGACAGAAACTTGATCATGGAACTGAGAGACAAGGATTTTCTTCTTTTTGCTCCCACTGACCTCTTGGCTGGCAGAGCATGTCCTTCACTTCTCTCTCTACCAGCCACGCAACTGTTTTCCTGTAGTACTGATTTCCATCGATTTCCAAAGTGTGCTTTATGTGCTCTATGACCGGAACGTACCAGTGCCAAACACTTCATAAGAGCAAGATCTTATCATTTGATGACTCGTGGCATCATTCATGTGTTTTGACTTTGGTGTCTATCCAAGCAGGTGTTTTATCGTTCTTATGAACAACCTTCATGATTAGAATTCACTTACTATTTGCATGTCACTAATAACACAAAAGGCCCTTCTTCTACTTAATAACCAGATCCTGTCTGCTCACTGCATAGTAAGCACTCTTAGAGGCAGTGGTACCAAGTCAAGGAAGTGTTTTGTTGGGGGTTTTTTCCCTTTAAACCATCACAGACATTGAAACTGAGTTGTACTACAGATGTACAGGCTGCTCAGACATAGAAACGTATTGAATAACAAAGACTTTTTTCCTCTACTTACAAAGAAGAAATAATATAATAAAATGGTAAGAAAAGAGGTCTATCCACCTTATGTTACACTTGATATCAAAAAAGGAGATGGTGTAACCTCAGGCATTTTCACTCACACCTCAGCTGTTGATCACTACCAAACACAGAAGACCGGCTTTGATGCACCAAAAAGCTGAGCCAACGCTGCTTCTTTTATGAGAACACCTGATCTCACCAGCTAATTAGGGACACTAAACTGATTCTGTCTGAAGACCAGCAACAGCTGGTCCGTTCAAATCTGCGTGAAGCAACCCATGCGTACATAATTGCCACAGCTGAGAACTGACAAACTCCCTAAAAACTGAGTCTGTGAGGTATCAGGGATTTTAGAGCTGGTGCAGTAATGTGCTGTTGTAGTGGAGCATGAGAGTGTTACTGGGAATAATGCAAAACCAGTAATTTATGAAGAAAAGAAGTATAGCTGTTCTGATGAAACCACTACCTAGAAGAGTGTGTTTTGCTTTGTAGCTACTCAGAAAAGCTGTTTCTCTTCCATATTGCCTTGCACCTTTAAGTTTGTGTAAATTGTCAGCCTGTCCTTAGTACGGAATGCCTACAAGAAAAACAAAGAGAAAACTTCTTTATCCCTTTCCCTCTGCCCTCCTTCAGTGTCTGTACTGCCTGTGCTGTGTTACTACATCATCTTGCCTATCGGTGGTTATTCAGGTAATGTAGATGTTTACAGTTTGTCATCACAGAGGTGTGAGATTAGATGTTGTAAAGACTCAACTTTTCTTACATCATCACTTACTTTATGTGATTTATGGCAGCCTTATTTTGTTCCAGTGTTGATTAGCCTTTGATGAGATCTGGTAGCAGTGTTTGCTTATGTAACCTACCTGAACCCTCTTGCCCTGGCTTTGAGATTTGCCCGTGTTGCTGAGAGCAGAAATAGGATTGTTATTTATTAGCTCTCTAAATACAGTGTAACTTCTTATGTCTTAGAACTGAAAGAAATAGCACAAGAAGATGTGAGATTTCTAAATCATTAGAATTTGCTCAAATTTAAATTTGGCTTGAGTTACTACTTGCTTTTGTTGTTTGTATCAGCCCGAAACACTGACTGCTCCTGTGATACCATGTCTCTGTAAATGAAAAGGCTAAAAATTCACTAGCGTAACTGTGCTTGTAGTTAAGGATATGTATAAAGTCATTCACCTCAAAATATCTTTAGCCATTTTTTTAATTTATATCCATTTTAGAATGCAGCTGTTGTAACTAATAAGATATATGTGCAAGTTCATAGTGAAGAACTGTGTGAAGAGTATAATTATCTGTTCATCGTTAACCCAGATCTTAACTCTAAGGAAAAAAGATTCCTTATATAAGAAATAGAGGAACAGAAAAGGCTATTGGGTCTATTCTATTAAAGCTCAATCCATTCAGAAAACATTTCCCTGCGGTCAGAATCTAATTGCTTTCTGAATAACCATTATGTATTCGCCTTTGCCCACTGGGCCATTCCAAATGTGACATTCCTTAGAGGGGAAAAAATGACATCCAGCTGTCTGGTTTGGATTTCTTTATTGCTAACATATACCAATATTTCATCCGGGATGCTGTATTAGAAAAAAATGACTTTCAAATGAAGTAATTCTGAAGATAAGTGTTGGAATTAACATTTGCCATGTTATCTTAGTTTATATCCTTTCTATGTGTTATGATACAGGTTTTTATTGTATGATTGCATGCTGTATTTTCCATATGATGCTTGCTTTGTGCAATGCAAAATAGGGATGACTTCTGCTGAATTATCAGTGTTAACAGATTCACTGTGCAGCTTTGAACCATGTTCCAGTGGGTTCTGTTTAACACTATGCCGATATCACAGATGTTAATTTCCTAATGGGCTCTTCTGTGGTTCTATCTATCATTAATAGTATCGAATTCCTTTTCATACCTTTCTGGAGATCAGTATTATTTCTTGTTTTACTAAGGCAGAGCTGAAGCCCAGATAAGCATATATTAAAGATATCCCAATGTTTTGGATTTCCATTTTGAGACCTTGAGAAGACTAAGTTTCTTTGGATTACTTTACATCTGCTGTAGATAAGAACATATTATCATGGAGAAAACCTAGAGATGAGCTGAAAGGTGGTGAGTTTTCCTTCCAGTACAGCCCCATCACAACCTCTTTTCTTTGCATAGTTCCATTCTGTCTGAACCCTTCCATCTGCTGTCCTAGTCACCTAACTACTATTTTCCTTGACTGTCAAGTCACCCCACTGGTGTTCTGGTCTTCCTTCTGCTCAGTCTCTTCTAATTCAACATAACAGGATACATCCAAAGCAATTGCCAAGAAAAGGCATGCTGCTGAAAGTGTAAGGAGGGGAAGTATCCCAGTATGCAGACAGCAGTTGTAATGGTCTTCAAAGATCCTGATGTTTTTTATGGTGGCTGGTATCATTTGTATGGGAGGCGTGACACGGACAGGAAGCATGAGCAGAACTAGGAGGTATAAAGTGAAGGGGTGACTGGTGGATGAGTTGGACCAGGATTGGTGCTGGAAGGAACCAAGGAACTGCCATGTATGGTTTTATTTGGTTTTGTACTAGTAGTCTGACCCTTAATTAAAGAGCAGCAATAGAGGGGAACAGGTAGGCAGGTGATGGCGACAACAATCCCCATGTTAAGCAGACATGGATAAGGCAGCAAAAACTGTGTTTTAACCCTTGAGCCACACATGACTTCCCAGCAGTCCCTATGTAAATCCAGTAATGTCAAGGTGCCTAGGGCCAGCCCAACCTTGATACTGACCATAGACCTCATCTGTGGGAGGGAGCAAGTCTTCAGCTTCTGAGGTTTGCATCGTCAGATCATCCAGAGGCCAGCTGAGTACCTAGGACAGGTTTGTCCAGAAAGGAAAAGGTTAGATCCTTGGAATCACAGTTTTGTTCTCCAGGCAAAATCTGCTGGAGTTTCCCATTCTTAATTTCACAGAATCCTAGAAACACAGAACCATGGAATGGTTTGGGTTGGAGGGGACCTTAAAGACCATCTAGTTCCAACCCCCCTGCCATGGGCAGGGACACCTTCCACTAGACCAGGTTGCTCAAAGCCTCATCCAGCCTGGCCTTGAACACTTCCAGCGATGGGGCATCCACAACATCTCTGGGCAACCTGTTCCAGTGCTTCACCACCCACTCCATGAAGAAAATTTCTCTGTAGTGTCTTCATATGGATGGAAACAATTTCTCAACAGATACTCAAGTAAGGTCGAGAAATTTGGATTCCCTAGAAATGGAAGACAGGCTCTGGTGGAGACAGCTGGAGTTCTCTTAAAGGAGAACTACTCTGTGTGTCAAGCTCAATTGTTGTCATCCAATGAATCCTGCAATCTGAGATGAGGGGGTCTGTTTTAACATTTTTACTCCTGAGTACCCAACCATTGTGTCCATTCTGATAGAATGGATTCAACTCACAAAGGCTCCCGAGAAGAGGCTTATGCTGGTTTTGGCCAGCTACAGGAGAATTGGCAGCATGCAACGCAACATACTGGTTACTCCTGCCACATTAATCTACAAAAATGTTTTTAGATAAAAAAGAACTAGTGAATGGAGGGGGTTTTATTGAACCAGTGCTTGTCACGATGTGTGCATCATGTCTGAATTGCAGTGCTAGGACCTCAAACACAGACTCTAGCATCTCATCAAATCATAGTCTGGGTTGTACTAAATCAGTCCCACTGAGCTTAGCCTGAGAAGTATAGGCAAATAAATAAAAGTCTGCCATTTTATGATAGAATTTAGTGACCTCTTTTTCTTTCTCTTGTAACAGATTATATGTTTCTTTGGAACGCACGCATTTTTCATCTGAAATATAAGCAGCTACAAAAATAAGGTATGTAAAAATGTCAGTAGGATAGCGACCTTTTTGAAACTTCTAAATAACCATTCTAATTTTAAATCTATTTCTCTGAAAATGTAGGTCTAAGTTTAAATGCTGGCTCCAGGCAAACTGTTTGAATTGTTCAACTATCTAAAAATATACTTAAAAGCTGCATATGAAGAGACAAGAAGCTGATGTAGAAGCAAAGGAAGAGACAGAATGTCAGGGCCTTCGGGAAGCCGAAGCACAAAGACTTCACAGATGCTCCTTTAAAGAAACCCTCACGTCACTGCTCTTAGTGCAGATATTCATGTGGAAGGAGCATGCTGAATTCTTCCGTTGAAGCTACATAAAGACAAATAAGCTAAAAATAAAACTTTGTGACCAGGAGACCTAGAGGCACTGAAGACCAGAAAGATACAAAATATTAGAATTAGAGAAGGGGGTGGGTTCAGTCTTTCTAGCAAGCAACTAGGGCAAAAACACAGTGCTGTTTCACATAGCCCCTAAACACAGAAGACCTTGCAAGCTCCTTAGATTTTTCCTTGCAAACATGAGATAGCAGACAGTAGCAAGACTTGTTTTCTTGGGTGCTGGGCCTGCCAGATCAGGAACCGAGGAAGATAAAAGCAAAAGCTTGCAGCAGTGACCGAAGGGGCAAGGCTGATGAAATGGGCTCTTGAATTTTGTTCTCTGAGGCGAAGAAGATTTTGCAAGGCAGATCACCTGATTCCTTGCTCCATGCAATCTCTTTTCATTCAGTCACAGGGGATGGAGATAGTTTATGTTTCTTTATGAACGGCTTTGAAAGATTTCTGATCTGCCTTTAATTGGATTACCATCCTGTCTTTGCCTGCTGTTCTGCGTGAAATGTTGCTTTGTGACATACATTTCCTCTTCCTTTCTGCACAAAAGCAAAAGGTGAAGATCAAGTTATTTCTGAATAACAATGTCTAGACTCTATCACTGGACTCCATCCAAAAATGTTTAAACAGGTCAAAGCTTAAGCTAGTGTAAACTGGCACAGCTGCATTGGCTTTGTTCTAGTGATTCTGACTAAGGCAGGTGAGGATGTAGCACATGTTAACCTACGCCCTTCTTGGTCCCTGTGCTCTGACAAAGACTTTTCTGAGCTTTACTCAGGCTTATTCATTTTGGGGTACACTGAGTGATGGTTTTTAACATGAAAAATCACGAATGGGCTTTACACGCACGACTAGACCCAGTGTCTAGACTATTGCTTGCACTTAATCTTCTGACTTCCACACAGGCATTGGTTTTGTACTTTTTTAAAATGTTTTACTCCTGTTCCGACCTGTGTATTGGATTGTGTGCTCATTTCTATGTTCAACTTAAAGAATGCACATAGGGGTGGCTCAGGGTTGCAGAGAGATTGCTGCAAGTGCACCATTTTACTACCTCTTCATGCCTTTTTTCTTCCTTCTTCCTCCTCTCATCCTCCTCAACAACCTTTGGTTTGGAGACAACTGCATCAACACGGAGTTATGAATCATCCAATCTGGGACGAAATACTGCATTTGCTTTTCATAATCACCTGTTCTGTCATCACTAACTACAGAAGAAATAAAACACTGTCGAGATTTACCTCCACGCTCTTGTAAACAATCTGGTTTTGTGTCTGCTGTTGAAATAATGAGGTATGCATCACGCTGCAGAGAGAGGGGCCAAAATCCTTTGCCCAGAGATTTACAATGACTCCTCTCAGCATAATACATGTTCATCGCTGGCATCATACAGGTCTCAGCATGTAGCACTTCATCACAACCTTGCTAACTCCACTTCAGTCAGAGGAAGAAATCTTTTCCTTGTTAGCTTTGGAAATATTTGGGTTCTGTTTAAATACATTTCATATTAAAACAAAAAAAAAATAATGGAGGGGGCGAGATAAAATTATTGCTGACACAGAGCTGAAAATGAGTGTGTGACCTCAAGATACCTAAAGGCACTTTGTTCAGAAAGATGCAAAATGCAGATTTCCTAGTCTTGATTATGTTCCAGATGATGGGTCTGTTTAAGCAATTGAGTATATTTTAACTCTGAAAACTGCTGAAAATGCAGGAAATAAGGAGAAAAATCATGGCACAGCAGTTGCTTTGTTGCATGGGGCATGAAGAGGGAAAGACCCGCCTGTGGCCTTCCCGCTTGGGAACTGAGAGCGTAACGTGGCAGGGTGGCACATGTGTGCTGTGCGGAGGGGTGGGCTGTGGAGGTGGGCCATGCTGACCGTTTGTCGAGGGGCACTGCTGCTGGGCAGCACAGACGTGAGGCAGAGAAGGAGATGACCACGTTACCACTGCCTGGGCAGTTATAGTTATGCGGGTTTCTCTCTCTGTATTTGGTAAAACAGCTTTGGAGGGCCAAGGCACAGCCAGAAAAGCTTGCCTTTGTATTAGTGGATTTAGGGGTTTTGCCTTTTAACTTAACTGGTTTAATGGAAGCAGAAATGTTCTTTGAGAGTCAGTGATCATTTAGACAGAGTTAATACTTCTGATCACGGATGAGCCTTGTGCAGGCAGGGAAATGATGGATCCCACACTCTGTGAGTCCTTATAGCCTAACAGGTAATGTGATGGAACTTGAGGGTGGTTATTTAAAATGTCTGTAAATGATAATGCCTGGAAAGAGGAATTTGAGACATGGTCTGAAGTTAAACTGCTGATACTTTTATAGCAAGGTATAAAAAAAGATTCTGAGTCCACTTTGTTCCCCATCAACTACCACCATTGCCAGATCGCCTTCCCCTTTTCTAACCTTTAGAAGGCTCACAGGCCATGTTACTCACTTGTCTTTTCTCCCTCTGCTGCATCTCAGCAGACCTTACCCTTCCCTGGTCCCACCACGCAGTGTGGGCAGGAGGCCAGAACCTGCCCCTCGTGGTGCATCACCCTGTTTGAACTCCATACCCTTGCTGCAGCTGGGCCTGCCCTGTCTTGCTGCTGCCAGCCTACTCCCCTCGCCTTTGTCCCAGCCCTCCCCTCCCTCTGAGCTGCTTCTCCTGTCACGCATACACCCACTCAGGCAGGCTGGCTGCCTCCATACCTATGGGGGAGTCAGGAGGTTGGGGCTTGGGGTTCTTTTGGGCTTTCCTTCCTGTGCTGGATTTCGTCATGAAAGAGTTCATTTTCTTCTCAGTACCTAGTATGAAGGTAGGTTTCTGGATTTACCCTGAGAAAAGTAGTGAGGAGGTGTATTTCCAGATGGTGCTGGGGAGCGCTTGCACCAATTCAAGGTCTCTCTCAGCTTCTGATACTGTAGCTGTGTTCGCAACTTTCTTGCCCCAGGCAGTGTGGGGGACACACAGTTCAGACAGCTGACCCACGCAGACCAAAGGGGTATTTCATTCCATAGCACCTCACGCTCGTTACATAAGCAGGGAGTAGACTCGGGGGCCATAAACCTTTTTGCTCCTTGGCTAGCTCCTTTGTTAGCCAGCTCCTTAACTTCTTTGCTGGCTCATTCATGAGTTGGTGAGTCTGTTAGTTTTCCCAGCCATGCCATTGCTGATAGGGTTTGCTCGGTCTCTGCTGCGATGGCTCTCGCGCTCTGGCTCTTGGGTTTTGACTCCCTAGCTCTTGGGCTCTCTGGCTTTGACTGTCACTACTTGGGACCTGGTTGTGCATCAGTCGGCAGGTGGTGAGCAATTGTAGCATATATTTAATTTCTTTTACTTTAATTAAGTAGTAGTAGTAGTATTCATGCATATTCATCTATATATTATTAATTTATATTCAATTAGTAAATAGTTCTTATCTCAGTTTTACGAGCTTCCTTGTCTTTTTCCTCTGATTCTCTCCCTCCGCTGGAGGAGGGAGGGGGAACGTGTACAAGCACCTTTGTGATATTTTGCTAGCCTAGGTTAAACCATGACACTTCCTCACAAAGGGGATGGGGAAAAAGGATCATGCAGGACTTGACGGTGACATGGGAGAAGTAGGAAGAAGTTCCTGAACCTCCCTCAGAAGGCAGCAGCCCTCTGTATCCTGGCTTTCAGGGGAGGGCAGCTCATGTGGCTCTGGTTCAGTGGCTGCTGCATGGTCCTTGGAGCCCACCAGCCTGCAAATGGACAGGAAAATAAAGAAAACCTTGGAAGTGCTCTGCCTGCCCCTGCAGGCTATGGGTTTTTAATGACAGTATGGCTCTCCTCTATCTGCAGCACATCACCTTGTCTTCTGGTATTAAAGGACTGGGAGGTGTTTTGCTCTAGCTGGGATAAAAATCAAATGTTTGAGGGCATCTGTGGCACAGTTCATGCTGTAGTCCTGTCAATTTATTTTACAGAGTAGCTTTATTACTTGTAAGTTGTTAACAAGTAGATTACATTATTTTTCTGCATTTTGGTTTTGGGGCATTTTTACATTTCAATTACATTTATATCACTTCTTGCCTTGATATTTGTGAAAAAATTTATTACAAGCATTTAGTAGCCAACATTTGAGATGCTCCCATTAAACATATACAGCTACACTAGACTTAAATTCCACCTGATCATGACTTCACACTTGTAATTTCAGTCTTTGTTCAGGCTGTTCGTGTGCCCTCAAAAGTTCAGTGAACCTTAAAATCAACTGATGGTTGAAAATGGAGATATGAAGTTGCCTGGGAGCCCAGGTCAGGGCTCCTGTTCATTCCCAGAGGTACTGATAGGAAGTCAAATACACTCAGACCTATGTCTAATGCACCTGGGCAGCAGCGTGGTTTGGGGGAGAGGAGGAAGATTCCCCCTTTTTGCCTAATGGCAACCTGAGCAGGTATGAGCCCAGAGCTCCCACTTTAGGAGTGTCCTAACTGTCCCCATGTATACACTGAGAACACCATTTTTTAGGTGTGTGCTTTAGCAGGATTCTGGGGTTTTGGTTTTGTAGCATCCTGCAATATAAGCAGAAAACTTTCTGTGGATGTTCCTGACAAACAAATCCATGTGCGAGAATATCCCTGGCAAGTAAAAACATCTCCTGGTTAGGAGACTGGGTGTTAAAAACATGGTCAAAAATGTCAGCGTTTATGCAGAGAGAGCGTCAAATAGACTCATATATGGTTTATACATAGGTTGAGCAATGAGCTTCAAAGTGATATAATAAACTATTGGACCATGTTTGTAG
>NW_010263565.1:0-1181 GCF_000690775.1 Eurypyga helias | reverse complement strand
CTGCTGAACCTACTTGGAAAAGAAAGCCCTTTCTCGTGTGTTTTTAATATTAGTCTATTGTCTATGCAGGCACTCCACAGTATTTTCCTCATAATTTAAGATTATGTTTGTAACCAAGAATTAACCATGAATGTTTTAAGTGATCACACATCTAAAGACCAAGGAGGATACCTGCTTTACGTGCACGGGAGGTTTTTATGTGCTACCCTTGCCTATGGAAATGTGCCTATCTTAGAAAAGCTCTCTCGAGAGAAGGGCAGTCACCACCGGGTAGCCAGTATTGTGAAGAGTGGGTGTGAAGCAAGTCTCACAACTGCATTTGTTTTTCTCTTTCCAGGACTGGAAATAGATCACACTCTACCTAACTGCAAAGCAGTCATAAAAGCACTATGCTCTATTTCCCTCCCTGCCCGTGCAAGGGTCCTCCCTGGCTGCTCTCCAGTTCTTTCTGCTCTTTGTGCAGCTCCTGGAGTAACGGGATGAGGGTCTGTAGTCAATACCCCATGTCCATATGAGACTACGTATGTGCCAAAGATGTATTTTTTTTTAGGAATAGCCTGTTACTGCACTGACACACTGCGTGTGTGTTGAACAGAGAGCTGGGTCTGGGAGATAATTCTGACGGGTGTTAGATGAAATGGTACTATATTGTTTTATGGCAAAGTCTAAAGTATAGCAAAAAATGCTAGTTGTCTGAACTGACTGCTATATTCTCAGGGGGTTTTATGCTTCATATAGAATTCTACATGGTAGGTTCAAAGCGTAATTGTTTTTGCTTCAGTTTCTTAAGCTTTCTTTCCCCCTGTACTTGCAAAGTAATTGCCCCAAACCTCTTCCCACGCACAGAGAAAACGTGGTTTTATAGGCACTGTCCATCGCTAGCTAAAAGCCAGGGTATGAAGGAGTGGTGCTTAGTGGGATTTTTGAAAGGTGAATAACACCTATTTGCTATGGAAATCGTTGGGATTTGAAAACCATTGAAAGATCTTTCCCTGAGATCTATCTACAGTGAGCTCAGTCCTTCTCAAGACCTGGCCTGTTACCCCCACGCAGTGCCACTGTATTCTTCCCTCTTCTTGAGGGTATTGCCACGTGTGGCTCATCAGAAGAGCACTGCAGTAACGAGGGAGACTTTCAGTAGCTGCACTCTTTAACATGGACATGGAGAAGGCCGAGGTACT
>NW_010263564.1:27122-30246 GCF_000690775.1 Eurypyga helias | reverse complement strand
TCTCTAATAATATATATTTCTTCTTATTATATTTCTCTAATTTCTCAATATTTGGGTTTTAATGTAAATCATAAATTCACTCAGTACTTGTTGATGTAAGAAAATACAAGATAGAACTGTTTGGTCATTTTCATATTTGTTTATATTTGGTTCTAGAAAAATGCCTTGTATTGAAAAAAAAGTCTCTCTGCTGCTTTCATTTGTGTCTGACAACTAGGAGTACCACATGTGCAGTGTACATCCATGGCTATACTTTTTCTAGAAGCATACAAGTGTAAATTGAACAAATGCTGAAAAATTAGATGTTCTAAAATAGCATATGTAGAATATTAAAACAAAAAATTAGTTATCTACTCTGCAAGTCTGTAGATTTCTTTTTAATTAACTAATAATATATATTCCTGAGTTAATGCATGTAGATTTAAGTTATTGCTAGGTACTGCTTGGAAATATGTCAGATCATTAAAATGTAATGAAGATTTGAAAACGTTCTACCAACTTACAAATTTGTAAAACAGCTTAATTCAGGTTTCATTTGCTCTTCCTCCAACCAAAATTGAAATATAATGATGTAGAAACCCTCAGGATCCTTGTTTTATCATGGTATGCCTTGCTGCTTCCCTTATACATTGAACTATTTAAAACTAATTTAGATGGCTCTAACAGGTTATCTGCCAATACGTAAATAGGATAGATGATTTAATATTTGCATGACATCTATTTTCAGCTAGTAATTTTACATCAGATAATTTGTATCCCTTGCTTTTAACCTTACTGGCAAGAAAGCAAATTGTCTGATGAAGGAAAAATGCCAGGCTGACATACACTTTTTTCAGAGAAGTACTCAGTGCAAAATAAGACTAGCAGCCTGCACAAAATGCATATTCCTGGGAAACAAACAAACAAACAAAAACCAGCAAGAAACACCAAAAAACCAGCTGTGTGCAAAATGAAAACCAAATCTTGTCTAATATATGCATTCAGAAATCATCACTGTACACAGTGCTTCTGGTGGGGAAATTCAGTGGTGTAAGTGTTTAGAATTCAGCACACATTCTCTGACGGCAAGTGAGAATAATGTACACATAGCAAAGGAATGCAATGAACTGATGAGTACTGTAACTGTGGTTTGGTTGACTATAACCTTTGAGGAATGTCTGTGTCTAGAAACAGAAAGGCTGGTCTTTTATATTCTGCATATCTGAACAAACAGTGAAGATGTCTTTTACTGTACTTTACTTCTTTCTGTGCAGTGGTCTGTATTTTGGCATACCGATGTGTGCCAATGGGAATGGAAAGAATGGGGTTGCCTTCCCACTCATGTTGAGATATATGTAAAGCTAAGTCATATCCAGAAGATGTAATATCAGTTTCAGGGACAAAGGAAGAAAATTGCACCCATATCTCTGCATTTAAAAACACTTCCGTTGCAATTTCTAGTAAACTATGAAGTATCATAACATTTTTTCATGGAAAGAGAAGTTGGAGAAGGGAAGAGGGGGTCAACAGTATTTTTTTGTTTGTTTATTTTTGTGTGTCTGTGTATGTATACATAGATACACACACACACACACACACATATATATATACACTGATATACATACACTGAAATATTTCCCTCAATTGTTAATTAAATAGTAATATTTAATGTAATGGAACTTAGTAGTTTCATTGACATGGCACTTGCTATTAGTTATATCTTGTCTATAGCTGTATGAAGACACAATGCTGAAGGGAGAAAATATTTCTTCATTATTTGCTTTTCTTACTTTAGAGAGTTAATTATACCAGTCACTGATGAAATCCAGGGTACAGAAGATTTAATTTCATCTATCTCACCAGAAAATATTTCTTTTATGTAGAATAGTTAGTGGATTTAAGCAAACATGTGTTAGTATTTGCTACAAGTTAAATATAAATTAGATGAACAAGAGAAAAAATACTACTAAAATGAAGATTGGCTATTGCAGTTAGCTTTGAAACTGTCAGAGCTTATTTTCACCATCAAGTATGTCAGTGGTATGTATTAATTTTAACCCACATAAAGATGTAGATAAAAGTTCACTGTGTGTGCAGGTAGGATAAAACTAAGATGTGAAGACAGAGCTGCACGGTTGTATAGCTACAGCCCAAACCTTAAATCTTCTTAGTGATGGAAAAAATGAATGAATACATTACTTTTATACATCCCCGATGACAAAGTGGTATTGGAGTATGTTCTCAGGTCAAGTGTTGAGGTATTTGTAGTTGGTACTATCTGCAACTGTCTGGAAAAAAAATCTGCCTTTTATTCTAAATAATATTTTAAAAGTAGCATATGCTGTATTTCATCTGATTTTGTGAGTATGAAGTAACAAGAGTAAGTTGCTTATCTGTGACAAATGTTTTTTGGATAGTCATAAGCGTAAGGTCATGCTGTGAAGAGTCTGCTTTGGTATTGTGGTGGGTTGACCTCAGGCTGTCAGGTGCCCACCAAAGCTGCTCTATCACTCTCCCTACTCAATTCGACAGGGAAGAGAAAACATAACAAAAAACTTATGTATAGAGACAAGGACATCATGGTCATGGGCAAAACAGACTCAAGTTGGGGAAGAAAAATTCATTTAAGTAGTTACCAATCAAAGCAGAGAAGAACAATGAGAGGCAAAACAATACAGATCTTAAAAAAACCTTCTCCTCATCCCTCCCTTCCTCCCAGGACCAGCTTTGCTCATGATTTCTCTGCCTACTCCCACCCAGAGGCTCAGGTGGATAAGAATGGAGGGCTGGGGTCAGTCCATCACACATTCTCTCTGCCACTTCTTCCTTCTCAGGAGGAGGACTCCTCACATTCTGACCCTGCTCCAGGATGAGGTCTCTCCCATGGGTTTGCAGTTCTTCACAAACACCTCCAACGTGGACCCTTTTCACAGGGTGCAGTCTTTCAGAGTCAGCCTGCTCCAGTGTGGGTCCCCCATGGGGTCACAAGTCCTGCCAGAAAACCTTCTCCAACCTGGGCACCTCTCCACAGGGTCACAGCTTCTGCCATGAACCTGTTCCAGTGCTCCCCACGGGGTCACAGCCTCCTCCTGGCATCCCCCTGCACCAGGGTGGGGTCTTCTAGTGGCTGCCGCACGGGGTCCTC
>NW_010263564.1:14630-26893 GCF_000690775.1 Eurypyga helias | reverse complement strand
GTCGCGTGGTGGTGTCCAGCTGGGGCCTGCCTGGCATTGCCTCTCCCAGTCACGGGGGAAGCTTCTAGCAGAATCTGACAGAAATCCCCCCTGCACCACCCCCACTAACAAAGCCTTGCCGTGCAAACCCAATACAGGTATGAGGCAGAAAATCCCAATAACAAAAGTTTGGAATAAAAAAAGGAAGGAGAAAAAATATTATTTAATATAAGCTGAATATGTGGAATATGACAGCAAATATCAGGCTCTAAGGCAAGCAAGCTATGTTATTTCTGCTCACTGTACTGGTAAGAGGAGGAATGAAAGTACATACAGTGATGGGGAAAAGATAAATGGAAATTATAGACACTAAGACAGATGGTTGCTTTCCTGTATATGGCCCTTCTTACAATTTCTAATTAATGAAATAAAGCCCCAAAACATTACTCTATATGAATGTCTTTTGAAATGTGCAGCTTAGCACAAAGTTTTTTGAGACCAACATAACCATAAAACACTTTCAAAAGTCAGTTAGAGGAAATCACTTTTATTTTCAGCGCAGCAGATATCTATCTGTACTGGAGTTGATGATACCAGTTTACACCACTGTCTGATGAAGATATATATAAAGATTAATATAATATGAATGTGTCTTTGACTCAATACATTAAAAGTATAATTAAGACTGACTATTCATTCAACTGAGTCATAACAACACCCCAAAAGCTATTTGAAACTAAGTTAAATTTACCTGATGCTTCATATTTCTATTAGGATAAGTTGAAGTGATGCAAAGCGCTTGAGTAAAGTTTCTGTAGTTGATGGTTATGAGAGTGAACATGAAAACAGTGGAGGTAACAGCAGTAAGTTATACACATAAATAGTCCTTGAATTTAGTTTACATTTACTGATACTGTGATGTTAGAAATAGGAATTCTATATTATGGATGTTGCAGAAAATATGTGGTTATAAATGAAGTGCATACAGCCTTCACTTCCTTTTAAAATACTTTTGCCATTCAGAAAATGCCTACAGGGTGGTATCACAGAAACAAAAAACCACCACCACCACCACCAAAAAACCCCTCAAAGACATAAAAAACAAAAAAATGAAAAGAAAAAACAACCAAACAAAAAAAACCAGGGCAAAAACTGGTAGATGGAATTAAATGGTGAAATTCATAGGAGTTAACTTTAGTTTTATTAGAGTACATAGCCTTTATGTTCTTCATTTTACCATGAAGAAATTTACCATATGATGGTAGAAGACTAATCCAGTGGGTTTAACTATAAGCTTTTTATCTATGGATTTTTATAAAGTAAAAAAATCATCTTTATGGTATGGTCTTGTAGGGAGTGTCTTGGAAGTATTTTACTGACTCAGCTGAAAAATGAATTTTTAAAAAAGAAGCATAAAAATATTTAAGGAAAATGTTTAGAAAGCAATATTTAAACCTAGCTTAAGAAAAGTTCAGACTTTCTATAGAAGAAATAGCAGATTTGGTATGATTTGTGCTATGTTAATAACTATTAATTACAGAACATCAGTGTGACACCTACCCACAACTCCACAAGTTAAACAATTGGAAAATAATTTAATGCAAGAAACACTTCTTGTACATATTCTATCTCCTTACAGCTCTGTAAGTAAAATATCATAGCTGAAATAGAAAATAGTCCTTTAAAGTAACGTACCAGACTTTCGTGCTTTCTTAGTTTTTGGTATTCGAAAGTGGCCGGAAGAAACTTCCTGTACTTCATGTACCAACTTTCACAGAATTCCTCTTTCTGCTGTGAAATAGATGTTGTTCTGTCACTGGTATAATTAAAAAAATTATAGAAAAAATGCTTTAGATTTTTTTACCCCCTTAGCTATTCACTCAGTACACTGCTAGGTTCCCAGAGAAACACTGAATGCTAACTTCCCAGGATGATTCAAATCATGATATATATAAGTTACATTAATTTTTTTAATAATAATATTTCGTGTCTCATTATTCTTCATTTATTCCTTTTCTTCCCTTCTGTTGAATGCAACTTGAAGCTTTCTAAAACATTTCTGTAGTAGTCCTGCTTGTTCTGGCTCCAGGGAATCCAAGTTCAATATGAAACATACATGCTTGGATGTGAATGGCTGGATCAGTACAAGTTAGTCCGCTGTCTTCTAAACGCTACAAGATAGCGTATGATTTTAGGAAGATGTTAACTTTATGACAGATGTATACCTAAGATTTAGCTTCTTCCCATTCCTCAGGAATTAGGGCAGAAAAAAACCCAAATAAACCCAGCTATAATATTTGCATGTTCTCAGGATATAACAAAGTAAATTTATATTTATCTTTGTTTTGCTCTGAAGACTACCAATTTAAAAGTATTTCTCTTTCATGAAACAGGAACATCAATGCACTCAAGAAATACTATTTGACTTCAAAAGCCATAAAATGGATAGAGTAGAGAAGTATTTAGAAAACCTTTGGTTTAAGTCAGACAAAGAATATTTTAAAATAATTTTCGTATTAGTCTGCTTTGAACTACCTGAATAAGATGTTATTTAATTCTTGATTAAAATATTCTTGATTTTATTTTAGATTTCTCATGTCAAATAAAGAAGTAAATATCTTACTACATGAATGTACATGAACCCAAATCAATTAGTTGTTACTGGATTCACATCAACAAACTGATGTGAGTATTGAGGGAGGAAAAACAATTAAAATATCAACTACATCCCCACATCTGATTTTCTGAATTACCAACTCTAGTTATTATATGTAAGTTATAGTTGTACCTGTAATTTCTTCTATCCCTCTAGTTTCTTTCACTATGTCCTTCATAGCAGAATTATTTGTTTACTGTCCATCTCCTTCTATGCTTCATCCTGTTCTGCACTTTTCATTGATAGAGAGAAGCCTTTGGGGCTTTGCTAATTGCAATATTCCTTTCTTGCATTACTTGTTCTGCTTAGGTTTCTTCTTTAGCACAGAAATGGAGTAGAGAGATATTGAAAACATACTGTGGGATTAACCCCTTCAAAAACTTAATTAAACTATACATATTTGAGTCCTAAATAATAGACATTACTTCAGACTAAAACTTATTTCAGAATGGAATTAAAGTGCAACATAGATTTGTTAGTGTTAGGATGCTTTATTTTGTATATTAAGGAATGTATTTGTGTGTGTATGTAGAGCTATGTATGCATCTATACACCTGTGTATGTATATGCATACATCTGTGTATGTATATATACATAGAAACATACATACGTGCATCTGTATCTTGGAATTTCAGAGTTAAGTTTCCACTTCATCATGGAGAAAACTACTGCATTTCACAGCATGAAACATTAAGATCTAATTTAGGTTTGACTCATGGAACAGTCAGCTTTTTATCCTTCCTTCATTGTTCTGCCTTTTCCAAATTTGGAAACTGTTTTATTTTTAGATTAAAAAGTTTTCTGAGAGCTTTGGTTTATGACCCAAATATTGAAACTAAGAACATTGGTACAATAACTACATGACCATAACCTCTGATTTTCATTTTATCTTATTTTCTCTATACGTTACTTAGTTTTAAAAATAAATTCTTATTATCATAGATTTATAAATGGTATGTTATGACATGACATTAGAATTACTATTTTGCTATCAGGTTTTGTTACATACATTGTGTCTTTAAGATTCAAAGTCAATGTTTAATTCTTCTCTTATCTGTTCAGCGTAATTAATTTCTTCCCATTAACAAATGCTAAAAATTGGTTGGATAAATAGTGTCGGTTTGTTTCTTTATTCTTATCCAGAGAAGTAATACTTTAATCTGTGAAGAGTCTCTTGGAATGGATTAAGGCATTGTTTAAGAATATTAAAGTTATATCTGTGATGAGTCTCTTGGAATGGATTAAGGTATTGTTTAAGTATATTAAAATCATATCAATCATTATTTTTAGATTAATTCTAGAAGCAGATATTAATTTAAACTCTAGTTATGTTAACAGAATACCCTGTAAACTAATATTTATTTTGAAAATGTAGAATACACTTAGCACTGAAACTGTAGGCATCCCATGATTTGAAAGATACCCTCCTGATTTTAGAGAGAGAGTAAGTTTTTTAGCAAACATGAGCAGACATCCATCTCTCAGTCAAATCCAGTACTATTTCCATAACCTCTTTTCCTTTATGTGGCAAAATCTGTCTTTTTTAATGAGTGAGCAGAAGGAAAACCCATAGGAATTAAGTATGTCCAAATAGACATGTTTTTAGATGAAAAGCTTTAAATAGATTTTTAAATTAAATTAATTTTTTTCTTGGTGAGTAGAATACTATGGTTGCTACCATCTTGTTTTTCCTGCACAATTACCATGTTTTCTCTTTTTAACTGTGAGCGAATCATGACAATGATTCAAAGGCAGGCTGCAGATAGTTATGATATATGACTTTCTTCTATGACAATGATTCAAATGTAGACTGCAGATATTTATGATACACGACTTTCTTCTACGGGTTTCCTTCTTCTTCCCTTCATTTAGGCCATCATCATACCTGTTTCCAGAGGACAATGTTTGTGCCAGTGTTTTTTTATTCCTAAGCTTCATACTTTGCTGTGTGGTTCACTTCATACCAATTAACAATTTATTTATCAGCCCAATTATTATTTTAATGTAATTACTGTACAATAGTACTTGCTAAATAATTTCTCTCAATAATAATCCCAATTTTATTTTCAGAGTGAGTTTAAAATAAACATTGACACTATTTTTCTCTATCCCAGCTTTGCTTGTATAATGGATTGACAACTGCCACACAATAAATCTTTTATCTGGAGTCAAGTTACAACTTCTTCCCTCCTCTCAGGTTCAGATTTGGGCTCCTAAGCAATATAGCTTTTTTTTTTTCCCCTTCTTCCTTGTCTCCACATCTCCTGCCTTGCCCTAAGGCCATATTGTAGGTGATTTGTTCTGGGCAAAAAACTTCTATGAATCCTAGAAACAATTCCAATGGGCATGAGGTCTGAGTCAGCATAGTCATATTGCAGTTGCCAAGTCAAATCCTCACCCCAAAATGCTTGCTGAAGGTGTTCAGGTTTTTATGAAAAACTAATATGGACAGAACAAATCTAACATCATCTTATAACCTAAGATCGACATATAAATTTCCAAATTTCCTACATATATATGTAATATTATAAGGGCTGTGAGTGGATGGTATTTTATACAATAGGAATTAGCAGAAAAGCCCCCCTACTGGAATTATTCAACTCAATTCTCACAAACATTGAACCCTGTTTGTAAGTATGCTCCTTTAGGGGGTAAACTACCAGTCTGTGTTTCCTAGAGTTCCCATTGCAGATAATCCAGTTTCTTTACTTTGTGTCAGAGCAAGTTAGTCAGTGTATATATTAGAGTTATTTAGTATCACCCTAAATGAGAAGATAATGATTTCACAGCAGATGAATTGTGAAAACAGAATCAAATGTTATTACATCCTCTGACTTGCTGCTTCTGAAAAATGATACAGAGCCTCTGTTATGGGCATGACCTTGAAGTACTGAGAATTCCTTCATAAACTCAAAACCCACTACAATTTTTATTAAAAAAAACCCCAACCAACCAACCAAAAAAAACCCTGTTACATAATTAGCTAATATGGAATTCCCCACTGACTTAACTGGGTATTCATTTAAACATTGCATGCATGGAGATGCCAGGTTTTAATTAGTAATGAGTAAAAAGTTTTACAAAAACTAAGACAGAAATATTGGTCATGAAACTGTGGGGCATGTTCCTGGGCTGTTGAGATTAATTTCATATTTTGTAGGGAACAGATTTCTATGATCTGATTCATAAATTTGCCAGTTAAAGTCCTTTGGTTTATTTGTCTGTGTTTCCTGAAGCAGTACTAGTTTCACTTATCTTTTCCAGCTTGCTTAGATAAATTTCTTGAGCCAATGTCATGCTTTAAGTTAAATACTTTTTTCTCTCCATGTACTTTCTCTGCCTGTACCACCACTGTGTTTAGAGGCATTGGAAATATCCCTCCTGAGTGTGTTTGGCTAGGTAAAACAGGCAGTTCTCCTGTAATGTCATCTAGTAGCACAGGCAATCCATTTTATAAAATTCAAGATGCTAAGGGCTAAGTCATCTCTTTTGTGGAGACAACAGGCAAAGATCGTTGGGATTACCATTCTTTTAATGGAATTAGGTAGCTCTGGGGCAAAGCAGACTGCTCTGTCTGATGTTTTGGGAACAGTTAAGCTAATACGACTCCTGAGGCCCCTGCCTTCAAATTTAGCAGAGTAAGCAGGCCAAAGTCTTCATTGCACAGTACAGTAACAGACTATTCTAGAGGGATTGTGTAATGTTTCATTTCTAAATGACAATGAGGAAGTCTGTGGAGCATATTTTCCCATGTTTCTGGATCTTCCTGCCATTCATCAACAGCTGTTGCCAATCAGTCTTTGTAAGGGGAGACATTGGTAGCCCTTGAGCAGATACCAATTTAGGGCAGTCCCATGGAAACTGCCAAAAATTCAGTCATTCAGCTGAATAGCTTTAAAATTACAATTTCAGTCTTGCATTTGTAGGGGATTTTTTTTTTTTTTTTTTTTTTTTTTGGGTGGAGGTGTGGAGGTGAGATGTGGGGCTGGAGGTGGTGTTTGGGTGATAAAGTCCACCTTTTAAAATTTAAAATCAGTGTGAAATTATTAGCTTTGTTATTTGTTTCCTAAATGTGGTCCATACACATGTCTGGTTAATGGATTTAGACCTGTTTTACACAGTGCATTAAGGTCTACTACTGTGAGTAAATAAAGACTTGATGGACCACAGTTCTGTGGTGTGGAAAGTTTTGCATTCTCAGATTAATGAAAATGAAACTGTGACTGAAGAGAGAGTGTGTGTGTAGTTACACATGTTCAGTAAATTTATGGTTTATATAATTATTAAGAGATTAAGGAAATTTGGGATATGATGTACTTTTGAACAAAGCGTGAATGTGGCAGGAGTGTGTGGTTATGTTTTCTACAGTGGAACACATGAATGGAGATTATAGGTTTGGTAGCGCAGTAATGCGTGAGAAATGCATCATCCAGGAAAGTCCTTGCATATTGCAATCTGAAGTCTTGCTGTGAAAGAGCTGGGTTACTGTAATTGCTGAACCTCTCCCCTTATGCAGGGAGCCATCAGCAAATTTTCTAGTTTTGATAGCGTACTTAACTTCACTGTCCACTGCCTAGCTTTTCAACTACACTGACAGAGGATTTTCATGCATCATATGGATCATAACACACCTCTGGCAGGAAAATACATTCTTGTTTTTTTCCCTTAAGCTTAGAAATTGAAAAAGTAGGATATCAGTTGCTTAGGATCATCTGTGTGAAACTGTTAAGGAGTTAACAGCATGTAAGTTGCAGAAAGGCTTTGAAAGCTAACAGAAGAAAATGTTGTTAGAAGACATGTATTACATAGTGTTATATGCAGCGTGACATCCATTAGTGACACTAATACATAGTGTCATAGTTTGTTTATTTTCCCTTTTAATGATACAATCTTCAATTTCTTAAAAACATTTTTTCCTAAAAATCTTGCACAGTTTTTTTGCCATAGATAAAATCTTCAGTCTTTGCTATTTCCCTTTTCTTATTCTTTTCTTCCTATGAGCATTTTGGCTGACCTGTGCAGACTTTGATCTGTGTCCTTGTGATATTCTTTTCAGTGTTTGTTTCATTGTTATCCTTCAGATGGTATTTCATAGTATCTTAATAAATGTATATTAGATTTTATTTTATGTGCTTCCTGCTCATAAAATTTCTAAAATTGCTTTCAAAACATAATGCTTTGCATGTCAATTCTAAAGCTACATTTTTATTTTTCTCTTTTTTTTTTTCCCCTTCTTTTTCTGTATATGTTCACTTTTCTAATCCAGCATCATGGGGTTTTGCACAGAAATCAAGCTGGATGTAAACATCATCTTTGATCTTACACACAATCTTTGAAAACAGAGTTAAGTAAGTTTAAGTAACTTTGCAGTATCTTTTTGCATGCATTTACCATTTTCTACGAAGATGGAAAAAGTTTTTTGATTGGGAGTTGTTAATGGTTTCTGGAGCCAACATGGTTTCAACAAGAGCAAATTCTGTCTAAAAATTTGGTGGCCTTCTATGACAAGGTTATGGTTTTTGGTGGGTAAGAGAAGAGAAACTAACATCTTCTACCTGGACTTGTGCAAAACATTTGACACTGTCCTGCATGACATTCTGGTCTAAATTGCAGAGAAATGGATTTGATGTATGGACGACGCGGTGGATAAGGAATTGGGCGGATGGTTACACTCAGAATGTTGCACTCAATGACTCAATATCCAAGTGAAGACCAGTGACAAGTGGCTGGAGTTGGTACTGGGACCGGGACTGTTTAACATCTTTGTTAGTGACATGGATGGTGGGATTGAGTGCACCCTCTGCATGTTTGCCAATGGCACCAAGCTGTGTGGTGCGGTCAACACACTGGAGGGAAGGGATAATGTCCAGAGGGACCTTGACAGGCTGGAAGAATGAGTACGTGCAAACCTCATAAAGTTAAACAAGGCCAATTGTAAGGTCCTGCACATGGGTCGGGACAATCCCAAGCACAAGTACAGGCTGGCTGGAGAATGCATAGACACTAGCCCTGAGGAGAAGGACTTGGGGGTGTTGGTTGATGAGAAACTCAGCATGAGCTGGCAATGTGTGTTTGCAGCCCAAAAAGCCACCTGTACTCTGGGCTGGATCAAAAGAAGCATGACCAACAAGTCTCCCCCTCTACTCTGCCCTTGTGACACCCCACTTGGAGTACTGCATTCAGCTGTGAAACCTCCAGCATCAGAAGGACATGGACCAGTTGGAGCAGGTCCAGAGAAGGACCATGAAGACGATCAGGGGGTTGGAGCACCTCTCCTATAAGGAAAGGCTGAGGGAATTGCACTTGTTCTGCCTGGAGAAGAGGAGGCTCTGGAGAGACCTTACTGCAGTCTTCCAGTACCTGAAGGGGCCGATAAGGAAGCTGGGGGGGACTTTTTACAAGGGCCTGTAGTGACAGGACAAGGGGTAACGGGTTTAAAGTTAAAGCAGGGAGTTTTAGATGAGGTATCAGGAATAAGTTCTTCATGGAGGGTGTGGCGAGGCACTGGAACAGGTTGCCCAGGGAAGCTGTGAATGCCCCATCCCTGGAAATGTTCAGGACCAGGTTGGAGGGGCCTTTGAGCAACCTGGTCTAATGGTATGTGTAACTGGTCATGGCAGGGGATTGGAACAAGATGGTGTTTAAGGTCCCCTCCAACCCAAACTATTCCATAACTCTATGGCAACTACAAAATAAGTAGGAAAAGTATAGAGCATTTTACAAATATCATATATAGAGAACGAACTATTGCCAAGATAAAGTTCTGGTGTGGTTTTGTTTTGGTGGTTTGGTTCTTTGTTGTTGTTGTTTTTTTTTTTTTTATGTGGGTTTTTTTTTGTGGTTGGTTGGGGTTTTTTTTGTTGGTTGGGGTTTTTTTGGGTTTGATTGGTTGGTTGAGTTTTTTTACTTTCTCTCTTTCCATCTCAATATATTCTATCTCTCTAAATGTGTATGAAAACAATGTTGAAGTATGTCTGTGGGAATGGGTACTTTAAACAAACACAATTCATTATTCTTTTCATTTCTCATGAAGGGGTTAATAGTAATACCTGAATCATCAACAATGATAATTTAGGAGTTAATAATCCTTATTAATTAATAAGGTTTAATTAATTAATTAATCCTAATTATTGTTGATAATTTATCAACAATAGTAATTTAGGAATGGAATTACTGTGTAAACAGTAATAGCCACAATAAACACAATTCAGTTCTGTCAGAAAGTATCATAACCAAGCAAAACTATGGGGAAAAATACAAAAGGCACCTGCAAGACCATTTCTGAGATATATAAAGGACAAATTATTTAGTATTGATATTTTAATCATAATGCTTTTGAATTTAAAAAGCATGAGAAAATACATCTAAATGGAAAGTCATTATGGGAATATAATATAAAAGTTGTAAAACATACTGTAGCAATTAAGCATTTTTGGGGGTCTCCAAAAACTGACATTCAGGTTATAATTCTCTCCCTGAAAATTTTAATACAAAAGAAACTGCAAATGAAATGTGGTTATAGTACATTATGCATTTTATTCACTATTTGACTGTAGACTTCTTTGATTTTATTTGAGAAAAATGAAAATAAATTTCAGCTATGTTAGATTTTTAATCTATGACTTCCCAATTGCATGATCAGAGAAACTCAACCCTGTAGATGTAGAGTTTTCATGATAACATTATCATTTCAAAATATTACTTCTGCACGTATATTAATTCTTCTGATTTACCTCTGTTTGCAAGAGCTGAGATAATGTACGTTCATCTTAACCCTTGGAGTCATTGCCTTAATTTTTTTTAATAGATTCATTCATGTCTTATGAGCCTTATTTTCAAGTATAACATAATGGTAGTGTGCCTAGCCCCAGAGACACTTTCATCCTTTTAAACACACACAGAGGATAGCTTTTCCTCAAGATAGATATTTACTACATCTTAAGCATAAGAAATTAAATGCAGAAATGGAACATGTTATAGAATATGAACACTAATTTTTATCCATTTGATTTACAAGTGTGTTGTTTTCAGGCAGGAATGAGCTCCTCTGCTACACAGAGCTGGCAGGCTCACAGTGCCTGAGAGATTTTATTTCATTCCATGGTACATCAGGCTCAGTGGTCAGGCTGGGGGTGCACACCCACAGTTTCGAAGGTGTGATAACTGCGTCTTTAGCTACTTTTTTTAGCTTTTGGCATGTCTGTTAACAGAGAAGCCATCTTTTGTTAGTGGTTAGGGGAGCGGGGGAGACGGTTGGGGGGTGGTGGTGGTTTCTCCCTGCTCTTGAGCTCGGGGACTGTTCACTGCTCTGGGACCTGGCTGTGCGTCGGTCAGAGCGTGGTGAACTACTGTATTATATGTTCTACTTTCTATTGTTTTTATTACTTATTATTAGTAGTATTGTTAGTATTAGTATCACTATAATTTTCATTTATATTATTAAACAGTTCTTATCCCAACTTTTGCAAGCTTTCCATGTCTTTTCCTCTGACTCTCTTCCTGGAGAGGCGGAGGTGACTGGGCAACTGAGTGGTACTTAATTGCCAGATAAGGCTACACCGAGAACAAATTAGATTACTAATAGTTAATGGAGCTGGATGTGATTATGATCCAGCTGAATGAACTAGTTTCAGATCTGTGAGATGGAAGCTCATTATTACCTCAGTTAATCAACGTAACATCTTAACAACATGGTTACTGTAAGTAAAATAACACTAAAAATATTATTATAAGTGAGTTTTCTTTTGTTAGTCTACAATGTGTAGATGTAGTGGCTCTTTCAGTGTATCCCCAGGTGCTTTATAAGTCCCTGATTTTTGGACCATTGACAAGAACATTATTTTAGTTTTTTCTTTAACTTGGACTTAGAATATTCTTAATGTCTCTATTTATGTATTTTATAGATAGACAGTCTCAGTGTGGTCTGGACCAATGCACCCACATCACTGTTAGTTAAGCTGACCTTCTTGGTTGCCTTGTTTATCTTTGTGCATTTTTCACTCCTCATTTTTACAGTCTGTGCCCCAGGACTGTTCTTCCAGATTTTATACTCATTCAGGACATTGCAATCTGCATGACTTTTCTGAGATCAGTATAATTCCTCATTTGCTTCATGCTGTTTATAAGGGAAAAACTCTACAGGGCTTTATTTTCCCTCCAGAGTGTGCACAGAACACCCATTATTGTTAATGGAAGTTTCATGTGTCCATTAAATTGTGGAATCCGTTCAAAAAGAAGGGAATTCTAATTGGCCTATTTTTTAGCAACATAGAAGAATTTAGTTCATTACCTCTAAACTAAACCTAATCAGTACTGTCATGTCTATAGGCTAACTTTAAATATCTCCACTGATAGTAATTGTGCATCTGCGTTGACAGTTTTATTCAGTGTTTGTGGAAGAAGGAGAGGAACAGTAATAAGGTCTTCAAGAATTCCATCTACTTTGTGGGGTTTGTGAAAGTGTCATATGTAGTAAGCTGTGTATTGGTTCTAAGTGAAAGAGAAATTTTGGTATGATACAATCACTTGGTAATATATGGGGTTTATGTAGAGAATGTTACATGTTCTGTCAACCTGCTTGGATATGAGTGTTTCCATTACTGCTTCTCATACAATATTCTGAAATAGT
>NW_010263564.1:6229-14584 GCF_000690775.1 Eurypyga helias | reverse complement strand
TCAGTAAAAAATCACAGGACCACGAAGGCTGAAAAAGACCAATATGATCATCTAGTCCAACCATCAACCCAACACAACCATACCTTTACAAGTACAATGTACTAGTCTGGATCAGAGGCTATTCCAAAAATCCCTTATATAATTCCCTTGTTATTTACTCACTGCACTAAAAGGTAGCAGCTTCTGGATTTGGAAGCTCACAGAAGATCTGAAATAGTCATGTATATTCACTTGTAGACAATACTAAACTGGCAGGTGTGGTTGACTTGATTGAAAGACAAGAGGGCTTGCAGAGGGATCAAGATAGATTGGAGCACTGGGCAATGCTCAATGGGATGAAGTTTAAGAAGACCAAATGCACGTAAGATGAAGAATATTCCAGTTAAAATATAAACTGGAAGAAGAGTGGCGGGAGAGCGGCCCTGCAGAAAGGGATCTAGGGGTGCCGTCTGACGGCAGGGTCAGTGTGAGCCAGCAGTGTGCCCTGGCACCCAGGGGAGGCCGGCCATGTTCTGGGGTGCATCACACACAGCATGACCAGCCGGTCAAAGAAGAGGTGATTATCCCGTTATATTCAGCATGGATGTGGCCTCACCTTGAGTGTTGTGTGCTGTTCTGGGCCCCACAATTAAACATGGATGTGAAGGGCCTTGAATGCATCCAGAGGACAGCAACAGAGCTGGTGGAAGGGCTGGAAAGCATGTCCTGTGGGGAGTACCTGAGGGTTCTGGGCTTGTCAAGTCTGGAGGGAAGGAGGCTGAGACACAACCTCATTGTTCTCTGCAGCTTCCTGAGGAGGGTATATGGAGATGGAGGTGCTGATCTCTTCTTCCTGGGATACAGTGATAGGCTACGTGATAAGGGTTTAAACCTGTGTCAGGGGAGGTTCAAACCGGACATAAGGAATCATTTCTTTACCAAGAGGAGGGTCAAACACTGCAACAAGCTTCCTAGAGAGGTGATCAATGCCGCAAGCCTGTCAGTGGCTTAAAAATAAGCATTTGGACAATGTTTTTAATCACATGTTTTAGCTTTTGGTCAACCCCAGAGTGTTTGTTGGGTAGCTGGGTAGATGGACTACATGATTTCTGTAGGTGCCTTCCAACTCTTATTGTATTGTATTGTATTGTATTGTATTGTATTGTATTGTATTCTGATCTAATTTAATCTAATCCTGTGTTTTGGAAATGCTTTTCTGTCACCTTTAAAAATTATTTTAAAGAAATATCCATTAAATAGGATAAACACAATTATGAGTATCTAATATTCTGTTTTCTTTATGTACATGAAGTGTTGAAAAAATATAAGGGTCATAATCTGTCTTTGAGGGTATCATCTGTGAATCTATATCTAATAAAGGAGTTAAACAAAATAAAGTGTAATTGATGTATTTGAGATGTTTAAGTTTATAATATCCATAAACTCTCTCTTGCTGTTGCTAGATGCTACTTGTATTGCATGCAGGCTTTCTGTTTTCTTAGGCTTCTGCCTCTATGCATGCTCATGAGAAAGCCCATAGCCAGGTGTTACCT
The DNA here is from genome assembly GCF_000690775.1 of Eurypyga helias. Classification (NCBI taxonomy): domain Eukaryota; kingdom Metazoa; phylum Chordata; class Aves; order Eurypygiformes; family Eurypygidae; genus Eurypyga; species Eurypyga helias. The sequence goes on along the minus strand of NW_010263564.1, from coordinate 13,052 downwards.
GAAGCCAAAAAGCACCTAGAAAGTAAGTTATTCCAGCTCTCCATTAATATCTATTGAGAAAACTTCCTTAGTGAATGTCTGAAGATGGACTTGCAAAATTAATGATTTTTTTTTAAAGAAATCATAGAAATCATAGAGTGGTTAGGGTTAGAAGGGACCTTAAAGATCTTATAGTTCCAACCCCCCTGCCATGGGCAGGGACACCTTCCACTAGACCGGGTTGCTCAAAGCCTCATCCAGCCTGGCCTTGAACACTTCCAGGGATGGGGCATCCACAGCTTCTCTGGGCAACCTGTTCCAGTGCCTCACCACCCTCTCCGGGAAGAACTTCTCCCTGATACCTAATCTAAACCTCCCTGCTTTCAATTTAAACCCGTGATGATGGTTTAAAGGAGTGATGATGAGCTGTCCAACTTTTATTTGATAATGTTTAAGAGAATTTAGTAGGAAGAAAGTGATTTCTTTGCATGTTCTTGAGTTCTTAAATAGTGCCACAACCTCTAGTTCAAAGTTGATGTGTAGGGCTAGGAAAATGTTACCTTTTTCCTGAAATGTGTGACATCTATTACATCAGAAAGACAGCAAGCATCATTCTCCAGGAATTCTCTACATGCCTTCTGTAATCTAGTACTGAGATGTTAATCCAAGAAAGGGAGAACTGGGTGACTGAATCCTGCTCTCAAAATTTGGAACCTAGAATATAGATTTGATATATCTGTAGGAAGTGTACTAATATTTAATGTAGGAAGAAACACAATTTGATCAGTATTTCCTGCAAAAACAATTTTTTTTTCTTGGAATAAGTTTTGTAGGGATGACTGAGACTTTTCTTCCCTGTTGCTTCTTTGTTTGAACTTTCCCCTCTTGTTCTCTCCTGAAGAGCTTGTTAGGTGAATACTTTATTATGGTATATTAAAAAAAAAAAAAAAGATATTAGTAGTTTGGAAGAAGGGAATGACCCTTGTTCGCCCCTTTGAAATAATAGCTGTAGACATCTAGCCTCAAAAGGAAAAAAAAAAAAAAGTAAGGAAGGTCAGGTCTCACATGTCTGGAAGTAGTGTGCGACACAATGCCAATTTAGAGCTTTCAAGCTATTAATTATACTGAACTCCCGTGCAGTAGATCTGTGTTTCGATTTCCACACTGAAGGTTTTGGCTCTTCCCTGTTTTATATTGGAGATCCATGTGTCTGACTCAGCTTTCTGGAACTGCCTTTGAGGAATGAGAATACATATTACAGCCCCAAAACCTATCTTAAAGAATGTCATTTAGCTCTTCGAGTGGTTGAGTCTAAAAACTTTAAGGAGAAAATCAAGGACTTTGTGTGATAGCATACTATAAAATTTTCCAACATTGATTTAATTTTGGTTTTGATGAACTCAAAGATAAGTCGGTAATAATGCACAATTCACATGAGAAAATACATTGACAGAGGAAAACTGACGTGTTTTTAAAGAGTAAATCAAAGTTAATACTTGTAATACAATTTTTCAATACTGATTCATGTAATATCTTGTACCTTTCTCTTTATTCTTTTTCTAAACTTTGGATTAATCTTCCCTAAATTACGCTTGAACTAATCAATATAATTTTCCCAAAATTTATGGAGTCTTATTACTGAAAAGTGATCTTCACACCCTGATTACCTAGTCATGTTTTTCTAGTTCCTTTCTTCTGTACTGATATTATAATTTATGAAAATTCACTAATTGCTAATATTCATAGTGTGTTTAGTTTATAATTAGACCACTCAAAGTTCTTATTGCAATTGATGATGAATATTAGCTAATGCAAGTTGTGTGTTTATTACCTCAATATATATATATGTAATACGTTAATTTTGCAATTTGGAAGTTAATGCATAGAGAATCATTTAAAAGCAATTCTGAATTTTCTTAAGTAAGCAGGGCTATATTCCTATTTGAATAAATCCTCTAAAATGGTTTCATAAAATTCTATATTCAGACTCAAGAAAATAGGGAGCCAATAAAGGGCATATGATTTTTATTAAATAATTAAAAATGTAGTTCATGGATCATAATCCAAATTGGTGATTGAAAGTTCTATTTCTGTGGAAAAGTAATTCTAAGTGGTGTTCATTAATTCAGAAAAATGAAAGCCATTGCACACTGCAGCTTAGACTTCAAAATGACAAATCCTTTTAGTTTTGTATGATGGGCAAAACTTACCTTGGTTATGTCAGATGTCATATACATCAGAGTGGCCTGAGGCTACAGGTTACATAAGAAACTGCCATTTATATTCCGGAAGGGTCGAGATCTAGCTCCTACACAAAAAATAACAATCCAAAACATGAAGAGGAAGAAGATACAGAAGGGGGCAGTATCCTACTTTGTGGAATGGTGGTGTAAAATGGTGTCCTGAAGCTATGTCTTAAGGATATTATATTATCCTCTCCTAGTACAGAAATAGAGCCAGTTTCTCAGTTGATATAAAGTGTATTAGGATGTTTATATAATCAGACTTCTATAGATCCACTGATGAAACATCTGCTTCTTCTCAAATTGCCATGAAAGGCCTGTATAATATTCTTGCCAAGTGTGCTGGTTTCGGGCTGGAAAGAGTTAATTTTCACCATAGTCTGGAAGGTTGGCCCAGGCTGGTTGAAGGAGTATGTCATTCCATGGTGTCAGGCTCAGGGCACATGCACAGTCCTGAGGCAGGAAGTGGCCCTCAGGCGTGAGGAGGCAGAAGGGTAATGAAGAGTAACAATGGAACATAGAAATTAGTTCTTTAGGATAACATGGTAAGTCCTCTGTTTTGCTGTGAAGCATTTTAGGCTTTATTTGATAGCCATAATATAATAGAAAAGAAAAAAAAAAAAAAGAGAGAGATAAATTGAAATGTATAAAGGGGATGGAGAAAATAAATACCTTTCTTTTCTCTAAAGATGGTGAAAAGGTGGTCTGAAAGAATAAAAGAAAATAATGTATTTTGTCTCCTCAGAAGTTATTGGTTCTGATTTCCTTGAGAAAAATGCTCTCTTGGAAAAGCGGATTTCCAGGGTTAAAGCTGGAAGAAGAAGCAGGACTATGCTATTTCCTTAGGGGACCAACTTCTTCATACTTAATTTCCACAAATATTTCTGCACTTATAGGTGTGAATGTTGAAAAAATTAAATTTTAAGCTTGAATAGTTGCATGTTGGCCAAAAGCAACCTTAAGTGGTACGGTTAGTTACATAAACCACAGAACAGAAACAATGACACTCAATCAGTACCATTAATGAACACACTTCCGAGCCTGAGGATTCATCACTGAAGGACTACATGAAGAGGAGGAAGTTCACGATGCAGTGAGGCTTGAGAGGTTCTGTGTAAAGAGTGCAGGCAATGTAATGAAATGTTCATGAACAGAAAAAGACAAAATTTTTCGACTTCATGGGTAATACAGAATTGTTTATCCACCTTTTTAACAGAAACCATCTGACTGACAACTGTGTTAGTAAAACCACTGAGAACACATTTGCAGACGTTATCTTAAAATCAGGACCAGAGTCCTCCATCAGTACTAAAGTGGATATTCATGTACAAAAAATGTATGTGTTCATGTGACTTTAATGTCCTACCTTCAATCTCTATAATTTTCTTGTCTAAGATGTTATACAGCTACAAGCTTGAGATCTCATTTAATATTTTCTGGGGTTAAGTTTTCCTGGCAAAATTTTTTGTTGAAATACTCTACAAGTAAAAAACCAGAATAGTCTTTTTTAAGGCTAGTGTAGAATAAAGAACACAAAATATCTACTCAAGGTATATAAAAATAAGGTCTTAAAGAACATTCTACTGCTTAAAGATATCTTTGAACCATTTAACTTAAATGGGGAAAAATCCAAGGCAGTCAGGTAGGGTGTGAAGGCCTTAAGCTGACAGAAATTATGTTCAGTCACCATGTTTTGTTAATTTTTGTGTGTTAAATGAGTATATCTGATAGGAAAAGCCATGATGGAAGAATCGTGACGTAAGGATATGAAATTCAAGGGAATGTTGAAAGAATAGGCAAAAAAAGGTGAATGAATGAAGTGGTGGGAACCTGAGGTAAGCACTATAATATAGCAAAGCCTGCAGGGAGAGCAAGAAGGAGATGAAGACCTTGGTGAGCCCGTTTACAGCACAGAAAAAAGAGTGGATGGGAGATTGTGAAAATCTAGAAGACAGAAGAGCAATTCCTAACAGTAGGTACACTCTGGTTGGAAAAATTAAGTAATTAAATTCCATTGTAAATTGAAGCCTGCAAGCAATACCTGCAGGTTTTCTGTTAGCTACAGATACAGATACAGATAGCAAAAATTGTACTTTAAACTGGTATGTTGAGAAATAGTATAATGTTTATGTGGTAATGTTTCAGCAGTGTAAAAGTAGTTTCACAAGACTTTGGTCCTTGATGGATCAAAATGTTTTGAACTTATAGAGGGGTAGTACAATATTGTCTAGCAATATTGTCTTATTCTAGGAAAAGATAGGAAAATGTATGTATGCAGTAGTAAGAACTCAGAAACAAAAGATTTCTTGAAGTAGTGGCTTGCCAAATGTAAAGGGGACACCTATACAAAACCAGCTCTTATTATATCCCTTGCACTGTATTTTGTGGTTTCAGTTTTGATTGCCTCTGTGTTTGCTTTTTGTGCTAAAACACCTGTATGACAGTGCTACTGAATTATTTCCTCTGAAAAATGTTAATCTTAGGAAAAAAAAGGTAAAAAACACTCTTCTACAACAAGAATAAGATATAAATGTGCTTTTACAAGTGGAGATTAAAATTTTTTGTACACAGTGTAGTGAGACATATAACGTTACGACATTCTCACAGAGTATTTGTAATGTAATGTTGCAGTAGTGGGGAAGTAATTCTTAAATACAGTAAGAAGATAATCACATTTTGTTGATGATGCCAGGTAGCATATACTCACTTTTCTGGTTTCATTGATCAAAGTTTTGTACAATATTGATCCACTCTATAGATATTTTTTGTACCTAGACAGGTCCTTGTCATGCACATTTACAGTAGGGAGGAAAAGGAACTCCTAAGCAGGTGCTGGCCAGGGCATGCTTCACTGGGGAATGGAAAAATACAAGAAGCAGTTACTTCAGATGTCAGCAGTATTAAAGCAAATAGCTGAACTTTTTTTTTTTTTTTGGTGAAGAAACTCACAAAGGGGTTGACTGTAGCAGACCTGTTTAGAGGAAACCTTTCACCAAAAACTTGTATTTCATTTAATGAACATGGACAGGGCATGACAGACAGAGAAAAAGTGAGATGAAGTGACTGTTTTCTACCTGGTCCTCATTACATGATTTGGTAACTTAAAGAAAAATATCATAACAAAAATATCTCAATTTTCAGTACTCACTTTGTTTTCCCATTGATTTCTTTCACAGAACTTGTGATGTTATGACACTTGGAAGTCATATTTATAGTTGTTCTTTGGGAAAAAATACATCACTGTCAGTGTTAAATTGACAAACTATTTTCAGCTTTTTTCTTTACTAGATCTATCCTAACCCTGATGATGAGCAAGAGCCTTCACAGTTTTATTTTTTATTAATAATTAATTATCCCAATTGAGCATCAAATTTCTCCACATATATTTAATTTTATAGTAGCATTGTTTTAATGTTTTAAACAACAACTGTTCATGCATAATAAATATACTATCTCCTCTCTGGAAATGTATCAGTTATTTTTCTATCCAGGTCTTGACAAAGTTAGTTATTGGTCGTAATTAATAAATTAATAATTCAGAAAGGACATAGAATTATGAATTATATATTGGCAGTATACAAGCACCACACACTCTTGGATCAGTAAAATCTTCTAAAGTGTATCATCACCAGAATTACCCATTTTACCTGATAAAATCCTGTTTATGTTAGTATGGTTAAAATACAGGATTGTTTTATTAGGCTGAGATCTATGACTGCGGTAACAATTTTGTAAAAACGTTTTTTTTGGGGGGATAGCAATTACTTTATACTTAATATATATAAAAAAGAAAACAGTAATTTTTTAGATTTTTTTCTCTAGTATTTCAGTTAGAAAATATTTTTTTTACGTCTCTTTCCTGATTCAAAATAACCTGACTGTGAATATCTAAGCTGTGTATGCTTAGAGGAAGGAGAGAAAAATCCAGAAGAAAAATTACTGGTCTTTCAGATTTGTTCAAATTCAGTATTAGAAATACCATAATGGCTAAGAAAATCAAAACTTAACAGAAAATTTAGACATTGATACTATTGTGATATCTGCCTCTTGCCTTGGTATCTGCCTATAGAGAAATATCTGTCCCTTGCAGTAGAATACATAGGGGAAGCATGCCCAGCTGGGGAGAGAAAGTGGGTTTGGTGTGGAGTGTGGAGCAGGTGGTGGGAGAGCAAGGGGATAAAACCAGTGGAGGTGCAAAAAACCTTTTTCAGTACCCCCTTTAACCACAACTCCTCCAACTACATGTAGGCTCAGGGGCAAGCCCTGTTTCCTAGGCTTGGACCAGGAGGAAATGATGAATATGACTTCAAGGTCACTGGCCCCATTTGCAGAAGGTGTAAGTTTTGTTAGAGCTGCAAAATAATTTTTTAGAAAGTATTAATATTGGAAAAAAGTAGATTCATTTCTAGTTTTTAACAAGATATTTGAGTCCTTTGATATTTTAAAGAAAAAGAATAAATAATTTTTTATTATTATAAAGAATTGGGGGGAATTTTAAGAAATAAAATTGTTTCTTAACTTCTCAGCTTTCTCCCATACAAGGTCGTCCGTGCTTAGCATTTTCAGCTATGTGTCTGTGTGCTCCTAATGTGGCTCAGGAG
>NW_010263564.1:5871-6218 GCF_000690775.1 Eurypyga helias | reverse complement strand
CCAAGGGAAGTGCTCAGACAATAGTTGCCAATGAAGGTTAAACAAAGATAACGTATCTTCAAGGATCTGGTGACCACTGACTTTTGAACTTGAGACTTCGACACTTTAAAAAATCATTCTTTCTGATAGTATTCTAATACAAAAAGAATTGTTGTATCAGAGTATTAAGTGTAAAATTTCCTCCCTCTTTTAAGAATATAATGAATGTTGTTTATTTGGAGCAGAATCTTCAAAATCTTGCATAGCTACAATGTTGCTATTGACTTTGTAAAGACTTAGGCCTGAAAGAGTTCCTGCCTCTGCAAGTAATTTTCAAATTTTTGAACATTACAAAAATCCTAAACACA
>NW_010263564.1:0-5832 GCF_000690775.1 Eurypyga helias | reverse complement strand
TTTACGTTCTGGTACCTGTTGACCTGTCCCTATAATCTTCAGAACATGTTGCCGGAGCAGAGCTAAAATCAGCAAGAGAAGGAAAGGTGTTTAAACTTCCCAAGTCACTTTAAGTATGTGTGCTAATGAGCTCCTTTGCATTTTCAAATAGTGATTCACATTCAGTGCCCTCTCCAGGACTCTAAGCCCAGTTCACTAAGGCTATCCTAGGCTTCAGGCGACCTTTGATTTCCTTCAGCCTTATTGATAAAACATGTGTTGTTTTATGAGAGCATTAAAGAGAGCATTTTATGAGACCAGGTCTATTTATTTATTTATTTATTTATTTATTTTAAGTATCTGGATGATGAGTCTATTTATTTATTTATTTATTTATTTATTTTAAGTATCTCATGTGGATGATGATACAACAGGAATCAAGTAACTACAAGTTTCATAGAGTGTCATTCAGTGAATTTATCCAGGGATATAGGCATTGACTTGCAATTAAGAGGTAGCAGAATAAACTCACAATTATGGACTTTTCTAATTTCTTAATGTTAACTACCAGAATGTTCAAAACAATAGCTGTAGCCACAAAAAGAGGAGTTGGGAATATGTCTTAAGCTTTTTTCTTATAATGTAAGAAGACCTGTTCTTTTAGCTCAGCATTTCCAGTGAATTCCTAAGTACTTGTAATCACTACAGAAAGAAAGTACAGCTATGGAAATGCAAGAAATAGTCCAATAAAAACAATATCTGCAAATAAAAGTCTAATGTTTAGCTTTCTTGAGCATGACAAGGTGATAATTTTTATTTATCTTTCCATTTCAGGGTAGTACATTTTACATAGTAACTTCACATTGTGTGTAGAATATGGGGGTGGTGGTGGGTGCATTAGCAGCATTTATTATTTTATTGCTGCTGCAATTGTTTGCACTGATTTCTAATGCCTTATCATTTTATATTTAGGAATGGACCCACACCATTTGTCAAAAATAGCACAAGCTTTCCCACCACTTCTTAGTTGTCAAAAGCCTGCTAGAATATCATGACATTTTATGAGTAGGGACTTGACCATAGCCAAGAAAAAGCAAACAAACAGAATTTCCAGTTCAATATTTACAGTGTGCACGTATTTTCTAACTCCATACATTTGTCACATATATTTGGACGTCAATAAGGGCTTAAGGAACTCTACCTGCAACTGAGGGAAAATGGATTCAGAGGCTGAAACTTTCTTAACCACTACAATGGATTTGTACTTGCTATACATATTGCACATTTTCTGTATTTATTTCAAATTCTGAGGATTCCGCTATCTAGTTTGCATGTATATTTGAAAACACAGGAGAGAGAGAGGGAAACTGCGCAAGGAAGGTCAGTTTCTTGTACTAATCTTTGGCAAGTGTAGGACACAGCTCCTGCAACCTTAATCATCTTAAGAGCAGCATGCATCAACAAAACGGGAAACATTTGCTATTTAACAGGATTTTCTGGAGATAATGTGAGGTCTGTTGGCTTTACAGTTAAGAGAGAATGCGTAGTCTCACAGTCATCCTATGTTCAGCTTCTGATATTTCTAATGTCTAAATCCTTTACTACCAAAGTCTATATTCACAAGCATAATGCCATGTAATAATGCTATTACTGCAGTCTACAATATTTAACCAGCCTCTGCTGGACTGTGGGACTCAGCTTCAAGAGTCTATCCATCGGTTCCATCTTGTCCTAGCTGGAAGTCTGTGACAGGCACACCTACAGTAGAGTTATCTAACTGGCCCAAACATTTTATCTTTGCCTGTCTCTCATCTTTTACCTCTCTGCAGCAATTCTGTCTTCTAGATGCTGTGGCATCACCTAACGCTTCAGTTGCACAAATATGTAATAAAGTAGCAGGCAAGCAGCCACAAAATATTGTGCACTGTACATGTAATAGACTGCCTGTATCTTTTTTGATTTCCACTTTCCAAAGGAAAAGCCCGTAAAGAACCAGTATGTTAGAGCCTAAGGTAGAAAGTCTTCTGGGAGACAGTCTTCTTCCATCCTCTAGCATAAGTGAAAAACATTGATTTGGGCCATATTGCCTGATTAATTTTGTTTATTTTGACTGCTGTGGAAAGATAGCTTGAACCAAATTTGTCACACTTCTGTGGGAACTGACAGAATTGCCCCTTACCCATCATGAGAAGCAAGAACTTCTCCTTGGCTAATGTAAACGAAATAAGCAGACTGTATTCCAAATAATGCTGGGATTTTTTTCCTTCTTATTTTCCATTACAGACATCCAAATATATTGAAATGCTTAGGTGTTCTAAGTACAATTATGTACCACAGGGGGTACAGACATTATATACAGGGTTTATATCTATTTGTATCTATAGGGCATATATGTCTGTCTTACCTGTATGTCTTTAAAGGGTGTCATATATCTATATGTATGTAGGGGGTGTATATATACACTATATCCTGTATTCCTTAATTGTACGTTTCAATTATATACAAAAAAAATTGTACAAGTGTGTGTAAATATATATATGGAGGATATAATATCTAACATCTGATAAATATCAATTTTCAAAATTAATGAAGTTGAAAATTCTGAGTCCAAATCTGAGTTTCTGTGGACTTTGTAACAATTCTGGTTCGGTTCTGGAGAAAGTTTTGAACAGAAACTTTCAAATGGCTCATAAAGTTTGGGTGTGGTATTGGAATATTTGTATAAGATTAAGGAAATAAGAAATAAAATTTAGACTGAACCGCATATCCAATCTACTTGAAAAGAGGAACTGTAAAAATCCATACATCTGCAGAAATTGAAATCAATTGGATTGATTTTTGAGGAACTTGCTGTACTGCTGCCATTTCAAAACTCAATTAAACACTGTTCAGTGATAAGGCCATTACCTGACTGATAGTTTCACGTAAAGTATATAATTTACAAATATACACAATGCATTTTATGTAAACATCTGTTTAAAAAGGTAATGTATTTGGTATTATGTATCCATAATATACGAAGCATTAGGAACCACTGTCCAAAATAATCTTGTCTCTCACTAATGTATCAAAAATTTACCTGGGTAGCTTCCTGACTACTTATCGAACCAAACTTTCATAATACTATTGCAGCAGTCCTAAGATTAGGCAAAATAACTATGAAACAGCCAATTTACATGGTGCATTTGTTTCATGTGGCAAGGTTTTTGTGGTGATGGTGCACTGCAAGGTTGTCCTCCATGAAAAGAAACCAGTGTCTGATCCATGGCAGACACAGCCGGCTCCAACGGACCCACTGAAGGGCACAGCTGAGCCCTGCAGCCAAGCTGGTGGAGCTCAAGTGACAACATATTTAAGGGCAAAAAATGCTGTATGACAGCTGTGTGAGAGAGGAGTGAAAAATTTGTGAGGAAAATAGCCTTGTAGACAGCAAGGCCAATGATGAAAGAGTGAGCCAGGCTGTGGCCCTGCATCCATGGAGGGTCATGGTGGAGAGGTGGACATGCCTTGAGGGAAGCTGCAGCCCATGGAAAGCCCATATTGAAGCAGACTCCTGGCAGGACCTGTGACCTTGTGGAAAGGAGCCCATGCAGGAACAGATTTTCTGGCAGGAGATGTGACCCATGGGGGACCCACAATGGAACAACCTATTACAGAAGGACAGAAGGCTGATCCATGGAGGGTCATGGTGGAGAGGTGGACATGCCTTGAGGGAAGCTGCAGCCCATGGAAAGCCCATATTGAAGCAGACTCCTGGCAGGACCTGTGACCTTGTGGAAAGGAGCCCATGCAGGAACAGATTTTCTGGCAGGAGATGTGACCCATGGGGGACCCACAATGGAACAACCTATTACAGAAGGACAGAAGGCTGTGGAAAGGACCCATACTGGAACAGTTTGTGAAGAACTGCAGCCTGTGGTAAAGACTCATGTTGGAGAAAGTCATGGAGAACTGTCTCTAGCGAGAGGAAATCCAGCTTGGAGCAAGGGAAGAGTGTGAGGAGAAAGGCACATCATGGAAGAAGTATTATGAATACACAGCTACCTCCATTCCCATGTCCTTCTGTATCTCCTGGGAGTAAAGTTGTAAAAAATTAGGGGTGAAATGAACCTGAAAAGAAGGGAAGGGTAGAAAGAAGGTGCTTCTAGATTTATTCCTACTTCTCATTATCCTACTCGGTTTAATTGCCAATAAATTGAGTTAATTTCCCTGAGCTGAGTCAGCTTTGCTGTGATAGCATTTGCTGAGTGATTTCCCTGTCCTTATTTTGACCCATGGGCTTTTTATTGTATTTTTTCCACCTGGGCCTGTTGATGAGGGGGGATTGTAGAGCACTTTGGTGAGTACTTGGTGGCCAGACAAGAATAACCTACCGCAGTCATTTGTTTGTTGACCAGCATGGCGCTTCGGACAAATTAAAGGGAAGGATAGTAACTGGGAGAAGTAACAGGCAAAATATGGATAGAACTAGAGAGTGCAATAATTGTGAGGAATTTCTGTTGTAATTGTGGTGAAGAGATGAGGGGTAACGTGTAAATTCTATCAGGGTTTCTGCTCGGAGCTGTGGCCTGGTGAGGATCCATGCTGAGCAGTCTCTTCTAGAGGGACTGTATGTCTCAGGAAGGATCCCATGCTGGAGCTGAGGAAAAATTTGAGGGGAAGGAGCAGCAGAGAGAAGCTGTTACAGACTGAACACAACCCCAGTTCTCCATCCACCTGCGTCATTCAGACAGAGTAGGGGAGGTAGAAGAGTTGGGAATAAAGGAACAAAGTTGAGCCTTGGTCTGGGAGGAAGGTGTTTTATTTTTTGTCTTCGTTTCTTATCATCCTACCCTATTTTTAATTGCTAAGAAATAAATTTCCCCAAGTCAAGACTGTTTCGCATGTGACCAATTTTCTTGTCTTTTTCTCAACCTATAAGGTTTTCCACCTTATTTTCTTCCCATGTTCTTTTGAGGAGCTGGATTGAGGGACTGTTTTGTTAGGGTCCTGGCAGCCATCTAAGTTCAACCAAGAACATGTGCCATGGTGTCATCTTGTTATTCCAAACTTGCAAAATTGATTTACTTTCCCTGAAAGCATTATTTTAAGAGGCACAGTTTTTAAGAACTGCAAACTGAAAGAGAGGGAGAAATCCTTGAGAATCTGCAGGTAGACTAATGGTATCTTTTGGAATTGATGTAAAATGTGATATTCCAGAATCGTGATTTTGTACTGGTTTAGCTACATAATCAAATCCAGAGTAGACAACGTGGAACCACACTTATGCAAGTTTTTCCATCCGGTGAAAGGCATCTGTACTTGCAGCATCTAGGAGTCAGAACAAGTATTGCTTCCTGACATTCCTTTCTACCTTTTTTCCTTTCACCTCACACTGTATGCTACCTTATAAATAATATTATTTTCTCTCATGCTTTTTAGGAACAACCTGCATAATTTTTCTATCAAGCATTTTCTCTTTTATCTGACAGCATTATTTTTGTTATCGTTACCATTAAAACTTCCTGAAGTATTTTGCTTAGACTGCATTTTCAGGAAGGCTCATGCTGTTAGGTGCTAGTACATGGAGACCCACCTTACTCTAGTTCTGTCTGTAAAGGCTGTGTGGCTGCCTGATTAAGTTGTCTTTTCCCAGACTTGCTCTAGTCAAACCCTGCTGTTTTATTTTTTCAGCACTATTTGTCACCTGTACCTGATTCAGTTTTGTTGTTCTGATTGAATGCTCTTTGGAAGTGGCTGGGTCTTTTTCTCCCTTGTGAATTCAAACTTTATTCAACTGACATATCTTTCCATGATTTCTCAATGAATTTAGAAGTTGTCTGAGATGTCAGCCTGTGCTGGGTTCAGCCAGGA
>NW_010263563.1:35958-38166 GCF_000690775.1 Eurypyga helias | reverse complement strand
AGGGCTGCTCTCCAGCCATTCTTGCAGAAGAGGATAGCTGTTAGAAGGACCCTCGGCTTTACTGGAGCGGTGGCTCCAGCATTTCAGATCTCTAGCGGGTGCAGTAGGCACAGAAAAGGGGCTTGTGGTAAAGCTGACAATGAGATCTGCTTTCCCTTGCAGCATGTGTGTCCTTGGGTATTCCCTGTGTCCCCAGACCTGCAGAAGTGGGAGCACTGTGTGCTCGTGCTGGAGCCAGAGCTCTCTGCCTGGCAGTAATGTCCAGAGCTTCCGGCTCCTTTGCAGGTGAGAGCACAAAGGTGTTGGCTGCCACAGGTAGAATATTTCTGTGATAAGTCTTGGTAGTCTTTACACTTTGGGTTTTCCCCTAATTTTTATTTCAAAGTGGAATCTTTGGGTTTTTTTCCATTATGGTGGAGAGGAGGCTGCTTTCTCCCCTGTTCCCAAACTGATTTGTTTGGGCTTCTATCATTTACTTCCTGCTGTACTGTACATACAACGTGTTATCTGTAGGCAGCACAAAATAGAAATTCTCTGCCCTTGGTCTCCACTCAGTCTTCCCATTAGGTACCTCACTATGGAGACGCTCCAGAAGACAGGTTTGGGTTGGCTCGGGGCTCAGTTAGGCGGCTGACAAAGGGCTTGGCTGATTGTGGTCAGCCCTGTGTTCCCCTCTGTTTCCAAATGTATTGTTGGAAGGAGATTAGAAAGGATCCACAGAACCAAAATTGAGCTGTATGGGCTAGCCTTTGGGCTGACTTTCCAGCATAACTGGTTAATGGAGCAGTGGTTTCGTGCCGTTGGCAACCCCAGCTATTGGGACAGGCTTTCTAAGCCTTGGAGTTGACTTTCCCAACCCTCTTGCTCTTTACTCTGTTGATGGCTGTTGGTTGCACATACTGATACCTGCATGCAGGAAGAAGGGGAGTGTTTAAAAAGCCACGAGTAGCTGGCAAACATTCAGGTCTTTTAGATGTAATCATCTGGTTTGGAGTCCTCTTCAGTATATCAGGGTTCCCAGATTTAAACAGGGTTCTGGAGAAGAACCCGTGGTACAGTCATGTGCTTGATGGCAAAGGTTGGGCTTTGTCAACGGAGTTTTACAAAACGTCCCTGATGAGTTTTGGATTCCAAACATGAGTTTGATAAGGTCAGTGAGAGCTGAAGTGTGGATAATGATACCATGCTTCTGCAGTTAAAAGGGAAGTCTTAACCCACTTCATGTCTTTCAGATAACTATATTAGCTCATAAATTTTCATAGAATTTATTTTTTTTCCCCTGACACTCAGACAGATAAGTGACATAACGAATGGTAGGTTTTGCTTGCCTTCCAAAAGAGCAGGAGAGACTTGGAGCGTTTGAACAGCAAGTCAGCAGGGACCTGCTCTGCGTCTCTCCTGGAATTTGTGGCACGTTGGGCTCTGTTGGTAGGTGGGAAGGAACCCTGCACTTGAGACAAGCAGTCCTGATACCCCTTTTCTCCCATTCATCCAGGTGTGCATCCCTGTGCATGTCTAATCCTTGTACAACTTCTGGCCTACTTCCAAGGTAGTTACATGATTTATATATATTTTATGAGTTTTTTTTCAATGAGTCACTGAAACTTCCTCGTTGTGGCTTTCTTCCTTAAATACATTCCTTTAAATGTCACTAATGCCTGGGCTTGTTTTCCTTTAACAAATGTGAATTAAAGGTTAGAATATTTGCCATCTGGGTTATTTTTCCAGTGGTAGGATTCTGCTGCCTTTTACAAAATCCCTTTCTGGCTTTTGCAGGTATTTTGTAAATCATCATTATTTTCTGGTCAGTAGCACAGTTATATTTGTGTAGTCAATCAACTGTGATAGACTGGATAATGTGCTTAAAAAACAGACCTGCTGTGGCATAGTCAACCCAGAACTAATTCACATACTTACCAAGCAGGTTTTTAACTGGTGAAATAGAGGAAAATATATGGTCGTTTGTGTTATTACTCACCTTGTGCTACGTGTTTGGCCTGGAGGAAAAAGGCACCAGGGAAGCGTCATGCTAACAGCTTCTGGTAACGGTTGGGTGCAGTCCTTGTCTTTGCCTTTTTTTCTTTTTGTTGCATTGCATGTAGGGAGGAATTTGTCCCGCAGAGGGTGGGGAGGCACTGGGACAGGTTGCCCAGAGAAGCTGTGGATGCCCCATCCCTGGAAGTGTCCAAGGCCAGGCTGGATGAGGCT
>NW_010263563.1:29396-35927 GCF_000690775.1 Eurypyga helias | reverse complement strand
CGTGGACAAACCTGGTCTAGTGGAAGTTGTCCCTGCCCATAGCAGGTGCTGGGACTGGGTGGACTTTTAAGGTCCCTTCCGGCCCAAACCGTTCTATGAATCCTTTGCAGGGCACGCGTAGCAGTGAGGAACGTGGTAACCAACTCACATTCTTACCTGTGGAGTTGCATTCAGGCTGTGCTCAGATGGGTGAAAGCTAAATGTCCATATATTTAAAGAACTCCAAAAATGGAGTTTGTTCTGTATATATTTATTTCTTTATTAAAAAGAGTGCCCTGGCTTACCAGAAGTGAGGAGTATGTGACTGGGTCTTGCCAAGAGTCTTTTGCATACTGGAGCCTGAAGCGGTCTCCACTCGAATGCTGCGAGGCAGCCATGCCAGAAAGCATCTGTCTGGTCCTCCAGGAATTTCCACCGCAAGGAAGAAAATGGGGAAAGATCATGTCTTTCACACTAAGGCCGCATTTATTACGCATTGTTGCTCTTAGCTCCTGTATGGAAATTCTTGTGTGTGGCTGATTTTGAGCAGAGAAGCAAGCTTTAATTTCATCTCAGCATAGCTCCAGTGAGTTGTTTGAATATTTTCGAGGCAAAAATATGTTTGGCTCATTGTGAGACATTTACTCGGCAGCTGTGAGGCTCTGATTGCAGAGAAATTACAGCGTGATACTGGGATGACTGGACAGAGTTCATCTTATCTTTTCTGCATCCTGTCTCTTTTTCCCACACGGGAAGGGCTTGTGAGACTACTTGCTGATAATGCACTCTTAAATTTAATTCTCTCTCTGTTCCACTTTGCACTGAAGACAGTTCTGTGTGTTCTCTCTCGTGTCCGACATGACTGTTAATGAATTTGATGTTAATTATGTGGTTGCATGGAGTTCCTTCTTGGATGCTCCACTGGTGAGGGATGCTGTCCCACAGTAACAGGCTGTGGGGCTTTGACACTGTACTGGTTGTGGCTGGGGTAGAGTTAATACCAGGCAGAACCTTGAGGATGAAAGAGAAGGAATTTTTGTGGTGTTCCTGCAGAAGACCATGGGAGACTTCTTTGTCATGTTGCAGAGCTTTGCATTTCTGTTCAAAGGATGTAGCTGGAGAACTTCAAAGCCCAGCCATGTCCAGGTAGCTCTTGGGATGCCTTTCTGCTGCAGCCTGTATGATTTCTTTGGGAGGGTAGACGGAGCTAGAAATAATGCGTTTCAAAGCTCTCTTTACACAGTGACTTCTTGATTTCCAACAGGAACCTGCTGCCATCAGGTTTTTGTCTCCTAGAAGTGGCTCTTAACAGGAAGCCTCGCAGGCAGCCTGTCCTCCCACCGAGCAGCTTTGCCCCTCTCTCTGCTCTTTCCTTCACTGGAGGTCTCCGTGCAGCTCTTGGGCCATCAGAAACTTAACGGTACGTCTGTGGAGTGCTTGGGGATGAGAATGGGCATCGTGGCATTTCTAGGAGCCAGAGGCTGTCCAGACAAGAGGAAGTTGTCACAGAATCACAGAATTTCAGGGCTTGGAGGGGACCTTTGGAGATCATCCAGCCCAAGGCCCCTGCCAAAGCAGGGTCACCTCGAGCAGGTCGGACAGGAACGCATCCAGGTGGGCTTTGAAGATCTGCAGAGGATGGGGCATCCACAGCTTCTCGGGGCAGCCTGTTCCAGTGCTCTGGCACCCGCAAAGTGAAGTTTTTCCTCATGTTGAGATGGAATTTCGTGTTTTTCAGTTTGTGCCCATTGCCCCTTGTCGCTGGGCACCACTGAAAAGAGTCTGGGCCCCTCCTCTTGACACCCACCCTTTAGATACTGATAAGCATTGATAAGGTCCCCTGTCAGTCTCCTTCAGGCTGAACACCCCCAGCTCCCTAGGCCACTCTGCACAGGACTTGTGCTCCAGACCCTTCCCCAGCTTGGTTGTCCCTCGCTGGACACGCTCCAGCACCCAGCAGTGCTGGAGAAGTCAGACTCGGGCCTCGCTGCAGCAGAGTCAAAAAGGAGGAGGAAGTCGCCCACCACCAACTGCGGAGCGGAGGGTAGAGCTTGCTCACCAAGCCTTCCCCAGGTCAGCTCAGCTCAGGGTTTGTTGACCGAGTTAAGCATTGGTTAGTGCGTGCGTGAAGCTTGGCGGAATAGTAGTGGTTCTGCTTTATTTTGCTGCCGAGGGAGTAGATCTCTGGCTGACCAGCTGCTGGTACAATATGTGTGCCGTGATTCTATATCCTGCACTTTCTCGGGCGAACGCTATTTATACAACGTGTTTGCTTGACTTTTAACCGGTAGCGTGTCAGCGGAAATGAAATCTTACTTTCTGGCATTGGCTTTTCTCTCGTTGCGCACGTAACTTTTCCTTGATGATGTTCCCATTAGCTGTGGCGTTGTTGGAACTCATTTCAACAGCTCTCTCCATTAACGAGAACATATGTTCTCAGAAAATCTAGTATATGGATCTCAGGAAAGTCTTTTAAAATTTAAAAGTCTACAAATTTTGAAATTTAGAAGGTTTAAAATTTTTCAATCTTTTCCAATTCTGAGAGGCTAAAAGCATGATTGATGGGCCGTGTTTTAGGTTATATTTTATAGAATTTTAGCCTGCTTAATTGGTTTTTACTGTACATATAAACATCTTGAGATGAAAAAGAGTTTGTGAACCCGTCTTTCTGCAGAGTTTCTTCCCAGCCACAAGTCATTTTTTGCCAGAACCAGTTTAAATTTCAATTAATTGCCTTTCTCCCAGTTTTTAAGGAACACGCTATGAAAGGAAGAAGAAAGCCAGCCTTACAACTTTTCTGCTCCGCATCCCTTTCCCTTCTGGAGCAGATTTCCTCTTTACTTCAGAGCAAGCTGCTGACTCGTGCCGAGGCTGGTCCTTTGGGTGGAGGGGTTACGGGTGAATGTGCAAGGAGCCGGAGCCCTCCTGCTTCCACGGCCTGTGGTCAGTCCGCCCTTGGGAGCTGCTGTGTCTGGGAGGCTGCTCTGGGCACGGCAAGCCGTGTGTGGTGGGATGTGCCTGGGGTACGGAGCTGCAGAGCGAGGCGTAGATTTTCCTCTCCCTGTAGGCTATAACTGAATGTCTTAAGGTTTGATTAGTGTATGTGAGGCCATATCTCTCGATCGAGAAAACATTCTCTGGAGCATCTGCTGACAAGTCCCAGATTTTAAATGATCTCTTGCGCTGTAGTTAGGGCCATTAAATAGGGGTGGAACAAAATAATCAGTCAAGAAACAAGATGCTGCTTCTGGCCTACGTGGGAATCTTGTCTGCCAAGAAAGCAGAAAGGTTTGATTAGTGTATGTGAGGCCATATCTCTCGATCGAGAAAACATTCTCTGGAGCATCTGCTGACAAGTCCCAGATTTTAAATGATCTCTTGCGCTGTAGTTAGGGCCATTAAATAGGGGTGGAACAAAATAATCAGTCAAGAAACAAGATGCTGCTTCTGGCCTACGTGGGAATCTTGTCTGCCAAGAAAGCAGAAAAGTGTCTTTTTAATCAGGCTCCGTCTAGATGCGCAGCCTGGAAGAGCAGCATCAAAACGTCGCGTTTATCATCCTCTGGCTGCTGGCCACGTTGGCAGAGAGGGTTGGGAGGGACGGTCAGGAGGCCTGTTTGGGGTTTTTTGTGAAGCTTATTTGGTAAGACGGTGTGAGAGAGATGGCGTGGGCTTCAGTACTGGCGGGTGAGGTTGTGCAAGTTGAGTGGAAAGTTGGGTTTGGTCACTTGCGGGTCAGGTTGTGCAAGTTGAGTGGAAAGTTGGGTTTGGTCTCGCGTGGGCGCTTGCAGGTCGGCTGAACCTTGCAGGACGGGCAGTGAGTGAGACCTCGCTGGTTCTGGCTGCGCTGACTGCAGGTGGTCAGTCACGGCAAAATGGGTTGCTGTCGGTGGTATCACACCTTCAAGACCATTTATATGCGCTCAGGATGGTGAGGAAGTTAAGGTTCCAGGCACAGGGGTGTTTTTTGAGTGGAAAACGTTGAATTGAGTTGCTTTCTTCGAGCCATTCAAGACTTTTGCATTATAGGCATGGGTGTTTCTTTTCAGTAGCTCAATATATTGAACCATATAAAATTAGATTGGAATAAGATATATTGCACTTTTGTTAAAATGCCGTGTCAGTTACCTCTCAATATAAAATTTTGAAGTGTTTTTCACATTTTTGCCAGAAGTCATTCTCGTGAAATAAAGTCTCTTTTCTTTAAGAACCCCAAACCTCCTCCACTGAAGAACCTGCTTTGTTTCAGATGTGATATATGATTTTTGTACTTCAGTTGTACGTACTGTTTAAGTTAACATTTGTCATGAAACACTCAGAATTTTCAAATCCAGTTAATTACAGGCGTGTTTAAAAACTCGCACAGTTGTTTATCTAACAGTAATCATTAGTAATCACTAGTAATTTTAACTCTTTCATTCTAAATTAAATTAAAACCTCAATGCTCAAATTTCCTGTGGAACAAGAACTTAATTGGCTGTGCTACAGCATTTTGGAAGTGATAAAACAGTAATGTCAGTGGATGGGTCCAGTCTGTGAAACTCCCTGCATCCAGGTTTTTGTGAGGCTCCTTCCCTCTCCATCATGGAGCTGGGCAAGGAGGGGGAAAACGTTTTGTGGGTCTGAAGGAATTAAAACCCCTTGTCCAACCAATTACTGTTTTACTTTCCCGGTACAGAGAACGAAGTCAGAGTAGTGTTGCCAGAAGATCCGGGTTCCCAGGCTGTCTCCGTGCCGCGGTGGCAGGGGTGACTGTCTCATCTACTGCCGGGCTGGGAGAGGCTACAAGGCGTGTGCAGCCCATGACACAAACGGGCAGGAATTTCAGGAAAAGCAGCCAGTGTTGGGAACGGGAGTGCCAGGTGCCTTCATGTGACAGGCTTACAAAAATAGGTTTTTAGTCATCCAAAGCTGGTGTGTATTTTGCTCAACGTTTACAGGTCTGGCAAATTCTGAATGTTCTGCTTTGCACATTTGCACAGCAAGGAGATGCTGGACCTAAGCTCCCGGAGAACATGGATATTTGGGAGTAGTGTCTAATTAATAGTTTGTATTACCAGTCAAGCATTATGGGGACAGTCATCTCCCAAGATTTTTTTTTCCTGATTTGTTGAATTAAATGCGTAAAGAACAGTTACTTCATCAATCAGAAATACTTCGATTTTGGTAATTCTCCTACTTGTGAGGAGAAGCGACACTTGCTCACTGGAATGTTGTGGTGAACTTGGGCTATTCTGGAAAGGATTAAAGGCCTGGAATTAATTTGTATGGTTGCTGTGTTGGTGCTCTGGCTTTCCCCTGCCCAGCGCCGAGCGAGGCAGAGCAGCGCTGTCAGATCAGAGGCCTTTTTTTCTTTAGATTCATTAAAGCTTTATCATCAGAAGATGAATTTCTCAAAAGCTTGTCCCTTCTCTCAGGGTGGCTCTATATCTGTCAGAGGTATAAATCTGGTACAATGCTACTGCTCAGTACGCAGCCCGCTTTTTTATCCGTAAAGCTGTTGAAATGCAGGATAATTGAAACGGGTTTAGTTCGCTGTTTTAGTCAAAGCGGGTCAGTACTTGCTAATTTAAATGCGTAGAAAGTTAAGTTTGATTCTGATGGAAACAAGCAGTAGTTTTTATGAGCAGCGTATGGCCCAGGGTCTTCTCCTCTGCTACCACAGTAATTAGTCTCCGAGATCTGAACGGTACAGCTGTTTATCCATGCTAAGGATTTACAAGATGTTGGGAAGAAAAAAGAGAAGGCTTCAGTTATGTTGAGAACAAGGTAGGAGAGGATGTAAGCTGGATGGTGTTTCATATGATTCCAGTTTTCTCCTCATCCGTTGGCGTTTCATCCATGTGAATAAACAGCTTGTAGGTCTATTTTTACATAGGGTCCCTTCCCTGTAGAGCTTCCTGGTGAATACTAACAAGTGTATACAGTAATGGGGAATACAGTACTCCCCTTGAACTTGAAATAATGAAAAACCTGCTGGGGAAGCAGCAAAAAGGGTGGGTCTGCTCATGGTGAAGGCTGGGCCAGGCTGGGAAGTCAGGTTATGAAGGGGCTCTGCTCAAGCCTGGTGTCCGTGGTGTGGTTCTCGCAGGAGGTTGTGCCGGCAGACGGCGTAGCCTGCTTCGGACGAGGAGGAATGTCGGGAGCCCAAGTGACCCTCAACACAGGCGCTCGGTTGCACTGGCCAACCAGAAAAAAGACCCAGAGTAGAAGAAAATGCTGAAAAGCTGTCCTGCCTTTGTATCTGGCTTTGGCTCCCAAATATGTTGTGTCACTCGACTCGGCAGATTGGGAAAAGCCAGGAGCTGTTCCGTCGGGTGGTGAAAACCCCCGCAGTAATTGTTTCTGCGGCACGCACTTTGCTCCGAGAGCTCCTGCCTGGGCTGTGACTCAGCCCGGGTCAATAGGATGAATATTTTCCTCTTTCTGCAAATTTGCATTACTTCATGACATACATATTTGTTTTACAAGCGCTCTATGAGGTAGGCGTTGCTGCTCTTCACTGCTGCCTGCCGAGAAGAGCAGTCGAGGCGTGTAAGCTTTCTCCGGACG
>NW_010263563.1:28574-29373 GCF_000690775.1 Eurypyga helias | reverse complement strand
GGTCATCCACGCAGCCGTTCGGCCAAGGCACGGAGCTGAACCTGGGCGCTGGGGCTTGCCCGCTGCTCGTCGGTCGTCTTCGCTCCAGTCAGGATCTGCAGCGTTTGTGGGTGGGGGCTTTGGTCGTGTGCTTTGCAGAGCAAGGCAGCTGTGGGTTCGTCTGGGTGTACTAGAGAGTAAACGGCGTGTGAGCGCTCGCCTTGCCTTAACAGTGCCCTGGGGTAATTGCTTACTCTGCTTTTTTAATTAGTTCCCTTAGCGGGGGGAATATTTTCTTTCCAGATAAAAATACATAGCCCTGGTAATGTCACGTAATACTGGTTAGAGCTTGAGCCCTGGGAATGGGCCTTGCCGTGTCCGAGTTTCCTTTTCACGCCTGGCTCAGCACTAACCTTTTTCTCCAAACTCATAAAATACTTTGTGCAGAAGGATTTAGCCCTAGGATTCACACCAAAGTTCATTACAGGTCTTATGGTTATCCTCAGAAGAAAAATGCTCCTTTTGTCCCAAACTCTTACCGTTCCAGGCTTCAATTTTATTTATTTAGAAAATTGAAGGTGTAAGTTGTATTATCTGCTGGTACCTGAACCGAAACGGAGAGTTTCCCTACTGCTTTGCATTAGCGTTTTTTCAAAATACACACAGACAACTTTCAACCCTGAGCACAGGCAGTAGCATTTCAATGAAGAAAAGTAGAAATGAGGCAAAAAACAAACAGAAAGGGGGTTTTGTTATCCTTAAATCTTTTTTTTTTCTCTTCTTTTACGTAGGTTCCTAAAAATTAGCACTATGACTGATG
>NW_010263563.1:27211-28555 GCF_000690775.1 Eurypyga helias | reverse complement strand
GGATCAAACTCCGTGCCCTTGGAGACTCTGGGGTTGGAAAAACAACGTTCTTGTACAGATACACCGATAACAAGTTTAATCCAAAATTCATCACTACAGTAGGGATAGATTTTCGGGAAAAACGAGTGGTAAGTTTTCTCATAGGAGTGATACCACCTTTTTTCTTTATTTGTTTCTGCTGAGAACATATTTTGTGTAATGTGTATTTCCTCTCTTACTGCAATGTATAACCTGGGTTGGTAATGCTTTTCCTGGTCTAGTTTTTAAGCAGCTCATATTTAGGAATGGGATAAAGGGGAAAGATGTCATTATCCCTATCCTGGGGTTTGATCGTCAAGTGATTTATTGCACATTGATGTAAAAGGATCTTTCCAGGAGCAGGTTTCCATTCTACTGGTAAATTTCTAGTGCTTACAACTAGAAATGACGCTGGCGCCCAAACTCATAGATTACATAGAAAAGAGGGAAATTTACGGAAGCAGAGAAGTTTCAGCTTCCAGATCACTCGGTAGCGAAGGCACAAGAAGCGGTTCCACCACCACTCTGCTGCTCCGAGTCGCTGCCAGCAGCAGGGCCGGAGGCTGAGCGTACCGAGCCTGTGACGGGGAATCCTCATGGGTTAGGATGGATGTGCTGCTCAGCGCAAGGTGTGTGAGCCTGCTCTGCCATGCTTTCGTCTCTTCAGGTCAGATACACGAGACTCTGCTGTAGTGTCTTTCAGGTGGGCTTTTTTGTGGATCTGAGAGCACGCTCGCTTTGTTTTAATTTACTGGGACTAATGCATCAGCTCATAGATCCTGACAACTGATAGAGGCTAAATACAGGGGAAGTAAAACTATAATAAATACAAGATACTAGACCTTGGGCAATTATTTTAAATTCTTTTTTATTAAATGTTTGCCCAGTTGAAAGATGAAGACTTCTTTAAATTTAGGTTCTTTTTAACTTAACCATTTAAGCTCCTATTATTTCACTAGGATACCATGAAAAGATGGGCATCGCTCTCCCATGTGCCTTCATCTTCCCTGGGCGCTTTTCTATGGCCGTATTCGGGGCTACTGTGCCAAGATCAGTTTTGCCGTAGTGACAGGGATGGGCAGTCTCTGCCTGGAAGATGGGGGCTCGGGGATCCCCTAAATAAAAGAACCAGGGATCTGGATTCTGTCTTTGGATTTCTCATCGTCAGCGCTACGCAAGTTCAGGCCGGTTAAACGTGGTGCTCAGAGTGGAGCCGAGCCTGGCTCCTTCTCTGTAATGTGGGATTGCACCCATGGAGTAAGGGTAAAATCTTAAAAATGCAGTTTTATTGCAAGGAAATGTCTGAACATGCAAATTGCCGGAATA
>NW_010263563.1:19622-27188 GCF_000690775.1 Eurypyga helias | reverse complement strand
TAACATAGTTTGAACAGGGTTGCTAGACTCTTTCCAGAAGGTTGAACTTTTCCGCTAAAGGTTGCAGACAGATCTCTTCCCTAATTTTCCATTGCTGTACGTTTTGTGGTAAGATAGTTTATAAGTCTGGGAGAAACTACATCGCCCATGAAATTACCATCTTCGCAATCTCTTGGTCTGTCTAATAAATTGCCTTGTAAGAAAGAGATCCAGAAGGTTAAATATGTTACCCTGTTGTGTAAAAGTCATATTAAAAAATGACTGTGAGATTCCTTCGCTATCACGCTGAATATTACAGGAACATTTCTCTAGCAAACCAGTTTAATTCACTGGCGGGGTGCGGTTGGTCCATTGCGTCTTTGCTGGTTTTCAGGTCAGGCACCTGCCACAGAGAAAAGCACGCTGCAGTCTTTTCCTGCAACAACTAATTTACACGCTGTTTCTATTTCATAAAGGATTAAGGCCCAGCGAACGGTCACAATAATTTTTTTAAGGTCTAGGAGTTCACAGTTGCAGTTAGTGAGGAAGTCGTTAATGTCTGTCAGAAGGGAATGAAGAAAAAAAATAGCTTTTTATAATAGTGGTTACCCCTGTCAGCCAGTTGTCATTTTGTAAGAACGCAGCTTGCTCAGCACAGTGCTTCGCCAAGTTTTAAAGAATCAATATCTAATTTGCACTACTAAATACGACCAAATTATCTTTAAAGTGCAGCTTTTAGAGGTGTTTCATGTAGCTCCTGGGTTTTTAAATATTATTACAAGCAGCCCTCTGAAGTGGCTTTTAGAGGTAAGAGTCGGCTTTTACTGAAGGACTGAACTTTTACTCCGTGCTTACTGCTCGTACAAAATACAGCAGTGACCCACGTGATCTGACTGCACAGATGTGACTCTCTCATTAGGTGTACAACAGCAGAGGACCGAATGGATCGCCTGGAAAAGCCTTCAAGGGTCATCTCCAGCTCTGGGACACAGCCGGGCAGGGAAGGGAACATAACTCAGTGCAGGAAAGCAATTCTGAGTTGTTCTCACATTTCTGGGTAAACCGTAAGTCCATTCAGGTGAAAAACAACCCTTTCTGGGAAGACATTTTCCCTAATATCCAATCTAAACCTGCCCTGGCACAACTTGAGGCCATTTCCTCTTGTGTCATCACTTGTCCCCTGGGAGAAGAGACAGACACCCCCTCTCTGCACCCTCCTTTCAGGGAGCTGTAGGGAGCGATCAGGTCTGCCCTGAGCCTCCTCTTCTCCAGGCTGAACCCCCCCAGCTCCCTCAGCTGCTCCTCTCAGGAATTGTGCTCCACACCCTTCCCCAAGAATAATAACATTCCTAATTTCCTCCGGAAGATACTCTATAAAGTGGTTAAGTGTATTCTTGTTGTATTTCACGTTTTTTTCTGCTGGGGAGGATGGTAAGGCATACTTTGAGGAAGGTGCACAGCACACAGGACAGCGTTTGGCATGCATGTAGCCATCAGACCAAGGGAAGTGGCTGTTCCCCTTTGTGCAGCACTTCACTTCCAAGGGCACATCTGGAGTACAGTTTCCATTCTTAGAGCCCCCGGTGTGGGATAATTTGTACCGATAAGCTGAAGTCTCATGGAGTACCATTAGAACAGGTCAGGAGGTGGAGGCATGCAGTGATCTGGTGGGGAGCTAAGCTTCTTCAACCTGAAGACGGGAAGACTAACGGAAGGCTAATTGCTGTCTTCATCTACCCAGTGGGGAGAAGCCAGAGCCAGACTCTCCTCAAGCTCACAGCTACAGGGCAAGGGGCAGCAGTCACAGGCAGCAGCAGGGATATTCCAGCTCGCTGGGACAAGTCCACACGACTGTGGGACTGGTTAAGCCCTGGTTGCTCTCAGAGGCTGTGCAGTCTGTGCTCTCACAGGAATTCACAACACAGGCAGACAGGGTCCTGAGCAGCCTGGTGCCCTCCTTCAGGCCTCTCCAGTTTACATGCCCCAGGTTTGCTCAGACTTTTCTGTGATGGGCAAGCTTTGCGTTCTGTCCTACCCCAGGCTGGTTTCAGCCTCTCACCACCGGCATGCAGGCAGGGTGGAGAATTCTTTTTCCAGTATTACCAGTGCTGGAAGAATTCCTTCTTATCTTTACTTTTTTGGCTGTGTTTGCCTTCTTTGCAGCAGCACACCGTGGTTGACGTGTTAAATTCGTGACTGACAAAATCCTCCTTTGCAGAAGGATTCTTTTATCTGACCAGTCATTCCCCACCTTCTGCGTGCACCCATTTGTTCTTTCCAAAGACCACCTTGATTTGTCACTACTTAATTTCATCTGATTTTTTTTCCTAAAGGGAAAAGTGTGCTTCTTGCTTTCTTAAGCTTCCCCCGGCTAGTTACACACGCTGGTTTTCGCTACCATAAAGTGTGTGAGGTTGTTCTCCGTGTGACTACTTTCTCAGCGAGGGAAGAAGAAGGGACTCGCAGCTATTCGCTGTGACTGAGGAGCAGCGGGCTGAGGCATTCAGTGGGGAGGAAGGAAAGTCGTGATGAGGCGGATTCCAGGTTTTCGGAGTGAACAGTGGGAATACCGTGTGGGAGGGGTCACTGCTGGACGAAAAGCAGAAGCAAGCTGAAGTTCTGTGTCTGTGTTTCTTTCCCTTACTCCCAAACACTTTGTGGATGTACTTGTGCAAGAGGTTAAACATTTTGAGGCTACTTTTCTTTTTACCCCGGAAAAGAAAGCCTAGAAGTAGTTTTTCTACGGAGAGGTTTTGTTGGAGTTTTCACGGGTGCTTGTCCTATAAATGCCGCTTACTGTTTCTGGTGCTGCTGGTTTGTGTGAGATGATACAGTGCTCTTTTCTGATAGAGGAAACACTGAAGTGCCACTGCAGAGTTGTCCAGCACTGTTTCTTCAGTGGGTTTAAATTGAAAGTGGGGAGGTTTAGACTGGATATCAGGAAGAAGTTCCTCATGGAGAGGGTGGGGAGGCACTGGGGCAGGTTGCCCAGAGAAGCTGTGGATACCCCATCCCTGGGAGTGTCCAAGGCCAGGCTGGATGAGGCTTGGAGCAACCTGGTCTAGTGGAAGGTGTCCCTGCCCATGGCAGGGGGGTTGGAACTGGGTGGTTTTTAAGGTCCCTTGTGACCTTTTAGTGACAAAGAGAGTTGCACTTCATGGTTGGTAGTTTCATCCAGCTCCGTAGCTTTGCAGGAAGCCTGTGGACCGTGTCCGTTGTGACTGCATACTTAGGCAGGGCTGCTTACGGACTGCCTGTGTGTCTGGAACTCTGCAGGGAAAGGCTACCTTTTCCTTTTAGCTGAGCTTCACAGCAGATAGTCACATCGAACAGTGAAAAGCATGTAAACAGCCACCTACTCTTCCTTTGTGTTCTTTACTGTTAACTAGTAGTGCACATCCATCGACCACGCGTGTGTAACCTCGGCATGTAAATCCGTTTCTGTCATCTGGGATACACTAAACGCTTCAGTACCTTCTTTGTTTTTTTCTTTTAACCACCCCTTCTCATAGAATCATAGAATCACTAGGTTGGAAAAGACCTTAGAGATCATCCAGTCCAACCGTATCTGTCCACCACTAAACCATATCTCTCAGCACCTCATCCACCCGTCTCTTAAACACGTCCAGGGATGGTGACTCCACCACCTCCCTGGGCAGCCTGTTCCAGTGTGTGATAACCCTTTTGGTGAAGAACTTCTTCCTTACGTCCAATCTAAACCTCCCCTGGCACAGCTTGAGTCCATTCCCCCTCGTCCGATCATCTGTCATTAGGGAGAAGAGACCAACACCCACTTCTCCACAACCTCCTTTCAGGGAGCTGTAGGCAGTGATCAGGTCTCCTCTCAGCCTCCTCTTCTCAAGGCTAAACAAGCCCAGTTCCCTCAGTCGCTCAGTCTCTCTCTGTCTCGCTCTCAGTTAAACCAGGCAGAATTTAAATGACTAGATTAGTCACTGACAGTGTTTATATTCTCACATATAAGCTTCCTCTGATATATTACTTACGCACTGATTAATAAATGTTGACCGGTGTGATGCATCATAGCTAAAAGGAATGTCAAGGATTATTTTATTTTGCTTTTTACTTCCAAGGGAATGTATGTCCACTAAATCTTGCAGACTCCTTCAGATTTCAAGATACCTTTTGGTAGATTTTTTTGCACAAGCAATTCAGAAAAGCTTTACTTTTTCTCTTTTTTTTTTTTCCTTTACTCAGTTCAGGCTTGTCAGAAAAGTGCTTACCTCAGGAATCGCTTTATATTAATAGAGTTATGTTGCCTTTTTTTCCTTCCACCTTCAGATTTCGAAGTCTCACCACAGCATTTTTCAGAGATGCTATGGGCTTTTTACTAATGTTTGATCTCACCAGTCAACAGAGCTTCTTAAATGTCAGGAATTGGATGAGTAAGTAGAACCGTAAAGCTTGCATTTATCGTTTGACTTGAAGCTTTCTTGTGTATTTTAAGCTTCTAGGATTTATGCCTGTCATTGCCTGTGAGCTGGAAAATGCTCAAAGAAAGTAGGTATGTCTGGTGCAGCCGTAAGTGGGGTACTTGCAGCCTGGAATTTGGGGTGAAAGCTTCATAAACTTGGAAAGATACATGCTCTTCTGGGTTTTTTTGCTTGATGGACTGTTTTGGGCATATTCTAGATAACCTTGTTTGGCTTTGGTACAATATGAATAAATCTGTTGCCTCTTGAAAATTCATGGCATTCGACACTTCCTTGGCCATACCCCATATTTTAGGTGAAATACAGCCACTTGGAAACTGTACTTCGGATATTGCTGTTCTCTTTACAGGGTGTTTTCTATTTGTCAAGCAGAATGTGCTTCCTTCCTGACCTCTCTGAGCTTTAAATTAAAATTAAGATTGGGCTTCGAGGATTTCGTTGGAAAGCACATAGTGTTTACTGTTGTTGGTTCTCTTTCAGACAGCGGGCTAGTCTACAAGTGAAATAAAGGTTAAATTCCTAAAGTTTGTTTTTAATGTGGGTCTGTAAGTGGTAGAAGGACAGAGGCCAGGACATTTCCAGCTAGCAGCTTTCCAGCAAACAGGCTGAAGTGAGGATAATGTGAGAATCCAGATAGCTTTGTGTAAACAGCTCCATCTTCTTCAGAAATTCCTTCCTCCCATTAAACAACCCCTGTCATCACAATCTTCCACTGCTTACCGAGCTGAGTGCGATTTCTGCTGCGTGTACTGCACCTCTGCACGTCAGCCCCCTCAGGGCTGAGGGAGCGTAAGTAAATGGCTTTGTACAATTACTCACGAGGGGTGAGGCTGTGCAAAGTACTTGTGCCTGCATCTCCAAATGGATAAAACAGCAGTTAAACCATTGAGTATACCCAAAAGGAAAAACACGATTGAGGATTTCGTCCTAAACGCCTGAAGTGCTGCACTTGCGGCTGAATTCGGGGGTTGTTTGTACTTCCACAGTGCCCTTACGAGTCTTGAAATACACGTTGTGGCTGATGGAGGTTCCCCTCTGCTAAAGCACTGTGTTTAGTGCACCTCATGGCAACCCAGTCTTGTTGTATGCTGGTGAAATAAATACTGGAGTACTTTTCCAGTGCCATTTCTACTTCCTGTTTTGAAAAATTCCCCTCAGCAGGTAAACGTATGACAAGGGAATGTGTTAGGTGTGAAGCGTTTGGCTGGTTAGCCTAGGGTATTTTGAATTATTTTGTCAACAATCTTGAATGTTTCCAACATTCTTTTAACTACTTTATTTTTGCTTCTAGGTCAGCTGCAAGCCAATGCATATTGTGAGAATCCAGATATAGTCTTAATTGGTAATAAAGCTGATTTATCAGACCAAAGGGAGGTAAACGAAAGGCAAGCTAAAGAACTGGCAGACAAATACGGGTAAGCAAATTATGCAAGAAGCTAAATTTAGTCCATAATTGTTGTGAGGGTAGCTGATGACTGGCTAGAGATACTTGCATGTATACTTAGAAACTCTGAGATTTGTAGGCATCGCGGTATCGTGTGCATCTACAGTGATACCCAACTCATCGTGCTTTCCGATCGACCTCTCTGAATAGGAAGTAAATAGAACAAAACACATGGTTCTATTATGGCCAAAATATCACAGCGTAGGAAATAAGACTGAAATGAAACATTCTTACTAGAAATTTACATTTTTGGGACATTGGCTTGTCCTGAGGGTTCAGGACAGAGTATGCCAAAGGCAGGTTCTGGGTGTGCGGTGGCACTGAATTCCTTTGTTCTTCCCTGATGGATAATAAAGCTGTTAATGGCCTTTTTCTTACTCTAGTGAGACTTCTACATTTCTTTGCACTAAAAAACAGATAGTTACTAGATATGTGAATATATATAGGCTGTGAATATATAGGCTGATAGTTACTAGAATTAGTGAATAGTGCTGTGGAAAAAAAACCCAAAACATTCTTCTTGCTCCTTTACTGCTCTTCCTGTGTAATGAGGGATGTTCAGAGAGAATTGGGATGGCAGCAGAAGGT
Organism: Eurypyga helias; assembly: GCF_000690775.1. Classification (NCBI taxonomy): domain Eukaryota; kingdom Metazoa; phylum Chordata; class Aves; order Eurypygiformes; family Eurypygidae; genus Eurypyga; species Eurypyga helias. The sequence continues at coordinate 20,726 of NW_010263563.1, read as the reverse complement.
GGCCTGAGAGACTGTGAGGACTAGTGAGAAAATTAGGCTTAAAAATAATAAAAGAATATTAAATAGGTGACTTTAAAATAATAAAAGAATATTGAAGAGTTGTCTGCAGCCTGGTAAGGAGTACAGTGATGTTGAGGAGAAGGTGTCTCATGCCAGATGTCCTATGATGGAAGTGCTTGAGCAATTGATGATCTTCTCTTCTGAGGAAAGGATTATTTGGCAGGCAGTATTCTGGATTTAAAAGGGATTTCAGTATGGACACAGCTAAGTTGAGTTGTGATTATTATTGTAGACAGGAAGGGAGGGAGATCGTTACAACTATTGCTGTTTAGCAGTCCCTGTAGCAAATACTATATCTGCCTCAAAACAAAAAAAGGGTTTCTGGAATATTCTGTGGTCCCTGAAGTTTTCTATAATTGGGTTTCTCCTTAAAATACACTTTCTGGTCACCTGAAAGACTTTTTCAGCCGAGGTTTGTGCTGATGCTACTGCAATTCAAAGTCAAAACGCCAGGATACACGTTGCATAATCGCGTGGCGTTTTTGTGCTCATATCATCGTGCCACCACGTGCTAAGAACAGGAGTGTGGGTTCTGCCCACCGAGGAAATAGTGTCCGGACAAACCAGAAGTCTGTCCCCTTCCTTTCGTTTCCCCTCTACCCACGACTGAGTGTGTTCCAAAGAACTGAGTCTCGGTTGCCTTTCGAAAGTCTCTCCAGCCAACCTTGTCCTTTTCACCATAGCATACCATACTTCGAAACAAGTGCTGCTACCGGACAGAACGTGTGGGTTCTGCCCACCGAGGAAATAGTGTCCGGACAAACCAGAAGTCTGTCCCCTTCCTTTCGTTTCCCCTCTACCCACGACTGAGTGTGTTCCAAAGAACTGAGTCTCGGTTGCCTTTCGAAAGTCTCTCCAGCCAACCTTGTCCTTTTCACCATAGCATACCATACTTCGAAACAAGTGCTGCTACCGGACAGAACGTGGAGAAGGCTGTGGACACGCTTCTGGACTTGATAATGAAGCGTATGGAGCAGTGCGTGGACAAGACGCAAGTTTCTGACACAGCCAACGGAGGAAGCTCGGGAAAGCTAGAGTCGGCAA
>NW_010263563.1:18025-19159 GCF_000690775.1 Eurypyga helias | reverse complement strand
TTCCGCAGAATCCCATTTCTCTGTACTACTTAATCTGCATCAGGGACCGTGTGTTTTCTGAGGCAGAGCTATGAAAGATTTTATGTAGCCTCTTAACACCAGACTTTTCTCACTTGCACACAGGAAGTGATGCTGTGAATCCATCCTGAGTGAATCACCAGGGCGGTGGTTGCCGGTGGGGGGAGGGTGGTTTGGGTTTTGAAGTGGGGCATTTAATTAAAAAGCCCACACATTATCAGGGAATTGCGCAGCATTGCTTGTGTTGCCAATAATCCAAACGGGGATTGGAGTGTTAGGGGAAAAAGCGTGGAGAGAGATTCTGACGCTGCAGGGACGGTTTATAAAGAAGAGAATGTGGTGTATGGGAACAGAGGTAATCTATATTTTATGAAACAGCTTGTTACCATTAGCAAAAAATATTCTCTCCTCCTCAACTTAAGGAAATTATCCTTTTTCTTCTTTGGGTAACTGCATATCCCAGGCAGGACGTGGGATAGAACTTGTGGCTGTTCGCGCTGTCTAGACGGGAACTGTAAACTCTGCCGCGCCAAGAGAACCTCTGATTTATCACTACGCTTTTGTCGGGTCCTCCATACACTTAGATTTCCAATAGAACACAGCTTTCTCAGGCTCTTAAATTCTCTCCAAGAAGGCAACATGGAAAAAAAAGAGATGTGGAGTAACAGGGGGCCAGAATACGTGACCAACTAGGTAGGAGTGTGTTGCGGAACGGTGCAGGTGTCTCGGCGCAGAGGGTGGAAGTTGCTCTCTTGGTGTGCTGCAGCAGAAGGGTGCAATGCGAAAGGTTTGCTTCTGTGGGTGAAAGGAGGTTTGATTGAAATAGCAAGTTGCTTATCACAAAGAGAAATACAGGAAAAAATAAAGAAAAATAGTATATTTATAAACATAGATGATTTTCTAAACCAAGTAACAGCATATTTATTAGTCTACCCTGTCCTTTTTTGTAGAATAGCCATTCTGGTTTTATACAGGTGGTAGTTAAAGGTCTGTTTGTGTTTATTACACTTCAAGCTGCTTTAAAATCACTTGGGAGGGTGCAGACTTGGTGGGGGGACACACACGAGGATCCCTTTACAAGTCAAGCTGCTTTAGTTGGGGTGGCAGGATTGCAGG
>NW_010263563.1:9700-17932 GCF_000690775.1 Eurypyga helias | reverse complement strand
AGAATTTACCAGATTCGCTGCTGAAGAAAACATGTTTCTCTGCCCAGCTCCTAAAATGATGTTTACTTGATGATTTGGCGTGTTAACAGGGGAGATGGTACACCCAGTAGGAGCAGACCCATTGAGTGAGTAACCAAATAGCTGCGATTACCGTGCCAGAAATGGAACTTTCTGGCTGGAAAGATTATCTAAGTGATAGGCCATACCTAAAGGCTATATACAGTGTATGCTGTACAACCAGGTGTAATGCATGTCCTTTTATAGGCTGCAAACAGTCCTAACACCTCCAGAGGTAGGAAAGCAGTTGTGGTAGTCAGCGAGTGATGTCCCAGGCAGAAGATGTAAGTAGGCTGATAGGAGGCTGGCTGGGATTCGGGGAAGTTCCTCAGTTACCTGAGACAGTAGACTGGAAGTTCAGGGGTTTCTCTGGAGTAAAATTGTATTGCTTTTTAATATGTAGCATCAAATGTTCATGTAATTAAAAAAACCCTCACACTTAATAGATCTTGAATTCTTGAAAACGACAATCTGAAGAGCTCCCTGTCTCACTTTCAAAGAAATCTTTCGTTTTGTAGCATCAGATTTTTGTCCTGTTGAACAGGAATGAAAGAAGTTGCTAATAACGATACATTCCCGACAGTCGCCGTGAGCGTGTTTCCCAGAGCAGCCCGTCTAAAAGCTGTTCCAAAGCCAAAAGTGACTTCAGTAGCAGACAGATGATTCATCCAAAGGTGTGTAAAATCCCAAACCTGGCGCTGTTTCAAAGCACCTTGATGCAGCTCAGTTGCTTCTGTTTATCTCTCCACCTGCTGAAACTAGCACTCTTAGAATAATAATAATGAAAAAAAAGGGAAAATACACCATCAGTGATACCCAGTACAGGTTGGTCTGGAGGAAGGTTTCTCCTAACTTTGTCAGTGAGCTTGAGTGACTGTGAGTTGTCGGAGCTGGCGTTGGCATGGAGCTCTGTTCCGGAAGGATACGGTGTCTGAAACCCTCCGGCACTGATGGAGCAAGCGCACGGGCATCCCTTGCAGCCAGGGTCTGTTTAGGAACGAAAGGGAAAATGACTGTAGTAAAAATTGGTATGAATTTATATAATTGCTAATACAAGAAATTGATTATTACTCTGTTTGTTTTGGTCTTTCTTTTAAAAAAAAAGGCTGTGAATGCATGTAAAACTGTTATCCTAAGATGATCTTGCCACCAAAACTTTGTTTGGAGGAAAGGAAGAGAAGTTGAGATGTGTTTTGTTTCCTGGTAGGTGGTGGTGTAGCTCTCAAAATCTGTTAAGAAAAGAGGAACATGATAAGGGATTTTAAATGGCTACTAACATCATCATTTGACTCTTGCTCCATTTTTTTCTTCGTAACTATTCCTCGTAAGGCTCACATCCCCCCCAGCAGTTTCGCTTTCTTGTGTGACCGCGAGCGACGTCCGTTTGTCTTCCTGCAGCATCACGGCTCTTGCGAACCCCGCTGGGAACCGCAGCCCTTGTACAGATGACTCAGGGCCACTCCTTGCTGCTGTGGTAGGAACCGAAAACGAGAGCAGCGTTCGCGTTCACAGATTTTGGGTGATATCCAGGAAATAATGGTAACTGCAGCAAAGGAAGAACACTACAAGGGGGCTACTCACCGTTTTACTGCTATGACTGTATGGAAAGGGGCTTTTCTATGCTGGAAGACCCTCTCTCAGTTCTTCCAGCACCCACTTTTCTTGGTTGAAGGGCTGTCCTTCACTTTTGTAGCTCTGTAAAGGATTCCCTTAGGCTGTTTTTCCAACTGCAGCCTGCTGGAAAAGAGCCGGTGAGCTGGCGGTGTGGAACGGCCCAGCCGAGTTGTCAGTACACTGGGCAATGCCGTCCCACGCCGAGGCTGGTGACACCAGTGAGGCACAGCATCATGGCACAGCACTTCACTAGTTCCACCTCCTCTGCATGGTGACCTGAGCGTATCCCTCGCTGGAGTCACGTATCCCACCATTCTCATCCTGTTCACGCTCCCGTTGCTCCAAGTGCTTCACTTTGGTATGTTGAGTCCTATAAATTCTTTCAGGACACCGGTCTGGGACACGAATTTGCTTTCACTTGACACCTCTGATAGGATATAGCCTCATCCCATCCCCCTAAAATCTGAATCCAGATTCTGCTGTTGCAAAATTTGCTTACACATATTTGAATTGGAAGTGAAGTGTTTGCTTTTGAGCACGAATACAGGTGGTTTGCAAGCCTGTTGGATATCCCGCATCAGGGCAGGAGAGGGAGAGAAGGTCCTGTGATACTTTATCCAGGGTGATGCTAAAAATTGAATCTCAGTGCGGGTGTTGTAACCCTGTGGGCTTTTGTCTTGAATTTCAGTCCAGACACTGGTTTCTCAGGTCTCTTTTTATGTCGTTTTAGAAACAGCTCATTTGCATTTTCCACTGTCCCTGCAGCGAAGTGCTCTTGCTGCAGGCTTTATCGCGCCGTGTGTGTGGTCATTTCTGGACAGTGCTGCACGCCGACAGAGGTGACGGCGATACCCGCCCCTCAGAGCTGCGACTTACGGGATCTTACGCTGAGAATAATTCTGGTTTCCTTTTCTCTCTGCATAGCTCTGCCTTCCTCGGCTCCAGCAGCCATCTCGCGCTGGAAGACTGACCAAGACAGTTCAAATTACCCAGCTTTGTGTGGAATCTATTCCCATAATCCTTTTGGTACATCCCAGTTAACTCATGTATACAGCTTGTCTCATCCTCAGAGCTCACCATAGTTGTTCTTCCTGATCTACAGGTGTTTATGTCCTCCTAGTTTTAAGCATGAATGTAAAAACGTGACATCAAAAAATGGTGATGCACTGCCCTAGAGTAGTGCTGGAGTGCTGACCTATGGCTGTAGGTACTACAGCGATCCCCCGATGGCAGCTCCTTCCGCAGCCGTTCGCTCAGCCCGGCTTGTTGCGGGAAACACATCCTTTACTCCTTGCCACCAATACTTGGCATTGCTGGAAGGTGGTGCCGAAGTCTGGTGTTGCTGCTGCGATTATGAACTGCCATAGTGAGTGAATTCAGACCCTGGGGTTAATGCTCGGAGGAGTGGGGAAGCTGAGCAGTCAGCAGGGAATGTCGTTAAGCTGACGTTGCTGCCTGGGCGTTAGTGCATCCTTTGCTGACCTTGCCCTCGCCTTCCCCAGCCCCTCACCTTGGATTAGTGGTGCCAAGACCTTTTTTTATAGGTCAAGAAAGGAAATGCGCTGTTGTCTAGTGGGATTTTTTCATGTTGCCTACATCAGAAGTACTTTTTTGGCTGTAGAGGTCACTCCAGCAGTGAATTGATGCTGCCCGTGCTCGCATTATGTCGCTGCGGTGCTTCCATCACCTCTGCTGCTCGGTGGGGAGATGCGAGCCAGCGCCCTGTGCTGCTTTGGATCCGCAGGAGACGCAGCAGGGTGGAAATACGTAGAGCTGGCTGGAAGTTGTAGGAGAGAAATAGTACTAAGGACAACATGCTTTAGGTAAATGTCCTTACATGTTTACAGTGTTTACCAGAGACACCAGTTTGAGAAGGTAAGCTTGTGTGTAAGTGCTGGGCCGAACTGGGGCTGGAGTGTCTCTTGGGAAGCAAGAAGCTATTTTCAGGGCAGAACAACTAGACTGAAATGGTGTAAAATGAAAAAAGCTGCACAGCAGCACCTACACCATGAACACGCAGATGTGAACGAGCTCACTTTTATCCTTTAAATATTGCCCAGCCATGAAAAAAATGATTCCATCAACTGCACAAGGCCAGGAGAGTACCAATGCCTGTTCAGTGTGCGGGCTTCAGACACTTAGACGGATGCTCTCCCCAAGTCCTTCAGGAGTTGGTTGCTGCCGTGTAGCAACACCCGTCAGAGCCGTGAGAGGAAGTGGCCACGGGCCGGGAGACAGCCTGTGGCACATCATGTATTTTAGGCTTCGCAATCAAAAAGAGGGGTTTAGGTGCCTGAAGTGTGTTTTTTTTAAAGAGAAGATGTAAGGCAAGAACAGGGAATTTGCTGGTGCTCGCACGGCTGAGACTGGCAGTGGGTGTGATGTAGCAAGGGGTGTTTTGGAAAGTGGCTGCCGTTTCCTTGCTGTCTTGGTAGCTTTGTAAAAACTGATTGCCTTAACTGTAGCTTATTTAACATTCTGATTGTGTAAAGGGTTGTCATATGTAACGTTTACATTTTAGAGGATTGATCATGTCAGAAAGTTGATTAAAAGTAGATGGGGTTTTGCTACCTGCTCCGTAGTGACTGTTTCAAGGTAAGAAGGTTTAGCTCCTAGACCTGTTTAAATCCATGGATATAACTGAAGTTTTCAGCCTAAACTTTAAAAAAAAAAACACCACCAAAAATACAGAGCTGTTACTTTAAAATATGTGTTCTTGGCACTATTGCTGAGGAAAAGTACCAAGCGTCAAAATAACCTCAAGTGACTGCTATTTTTGTCCAGGTGTGAGCACTGTAGAGTTTCAGGCCATGCTCTGATCTTCCTTACAAAGAAAACGAGAAAACGAGTGTTGGAAGTGATGTGAAGCTGTAAAAATGAATACTTGTTTACTTGACTACTACGAGACCTGGCTTTGAGGTACCTTTAAAGAGAAACAATTTTTCACAGCTTCTTTTCTGTCTTAATAATTCTACTTAAATTCCCACCCCTCTCACCCATTAAGTTTTGCGGGTTTATTTTCTTTTTCCAGAGGGCGCTGTTGACCTGGGACTATTCTCTTAGATGCTGGGCAGATCTGTTTAGAATTTAGTAGTAGTATTATTTCTAGCCAGATTAGTTAAAGGCAGCACAGGATTCTTTGCTATGTGCTTTTGTTCCATACAGTTACCCAGTTAAAACAGAGCTTTAGAAAAGTAGACCTCAAAAGTTGTCCAACCTCATCATGCAATAAGGCTTAATGGATAAAACATATATTAGAAGAACCCTGTTGTATCTTGCTCAACTTATGGAAGTGAAATGGTTCTTCTTTGGTTTTGTTAAGGTATTTTTCATCTTCCCGATCAAGCCTAAGCATCCTCTATCAATTACCTTTTAAGTGTTTCCTTCTGTTACGCTACTGTTAGCATGTTTTATGTTTGTCTTCAACAGATCCGTGCTATGCCTAGTGCTATGAGTGTGACTGAATCTATCTTGGAACACAAATAGTCATTTTTGTTATAGATGCCCCTTGATCAGACCGTGGCGCTTACTTACTGATGTTCATGTCACTCTGTTGTACCAAAGTACCCGTGGCTTCAAAAACATTCTGTCAGCTGATTCACTGGTGTCTGGGTTTGTGTAATACAGCTGAGGAATGTATCCTGTGACTCAGTTTCTGCACTGCTATTTTCAGAATAAAAAGTACATTTTTAAATCCCGTGTGGCAGCTGGTTTGTGAGGAAGCGGAGGCTTCTCCCTAAGAGGTACAGCCTGGTGACGCAGCATTAGTCATCTAGGAAAACGTTTTTTTGGAAAGAGAGGCAGGGCTTTCCAGGCTGGGAAGGCACTGACCACCGGTTCCTTGCCCTCACTTGACAGGGAAATGGTACAATTTACAAAATTCACCCTCCTAAAGCATGTCCTGCAGTGCCCGCTCCCCACGGGGCCTGCTCGAACGCCCACGACCTGCCTCACCCGCGTCTGGAGCAGGTGCCGAGCTTTTGTTTGCACCTCACCCGAGTTCATCCTGGAGTGACACCACGTGTGAATAATTTAAAGGTAGATAAGAAAAGGAACAAATGCAAACTTAGTGCCTTTCAGCTTTATTTAAATAGCAATGCTTTTCTTTATTTTTATCCCCAATTGCTGCCCTGCATGTCAGAGATGAGGAGACAGACCACTGATTCTCCGGTTCCCTCTGTCCCACAGCGCAGAGGTAAACGTGAGTGTGCAAACCCGCTGTCACTCCCCTGGGGGTGCGTCATCTCCCGGGACATAGCACGTCCCTGGAATAGGGGATTGCTGACCACCGCAGCACCTCTCCCAGTTCAGGGAGGAGAATTAACTACCATATCCCCGGCAGCAGCTGCTTTCCCCTCCAGAAGGGATTTCAGCCAAAGGAAAGGCTCAGGGAGAAACTTCACGCTCCCACTAATGTGGGCAGAAAACTTGGGAAGCTTTCAGGAAAGCAAGAGCCAGGTTAACCCAGAAAGGGATCCGCTCGCTCCTTAACGAGGACACTGCGACATCACGCTGCTGCTACACCTAAATCACGGCTCAAACGCTGGAGGAGAGCTGAGCCCCCTGCAAGGACAGGCCACGCTCCCACAGCCGCAGGTGGGAGAGCAGCGACTGTAACGACGCACCAGGTAGCCAAAGGTTTACTTTATAATCTTGCCTAAACGAGAGCTGTGGTTAAACTGAGTCTTTGCTGTAGGTGGGAGCCCCTTCGGGCAGGCGCAGAGCTGGGCCGGCGGTGCGGTGTCCCCCAGCTACGACCACGGCTGCCTTTGCCATCTGGGCTGAGCTCACCGCCTCTCTCGCCTTGATTCTAGGTTTAGTCTTTGAAGTGCAACTCTGCAGCGTTGCTTCCACGCCCCGTGTCGTAGAGCCGCACCGCGCGCTGAAGGTGCTCTGCAGTTACAGAGGCCGTAGGAGTTGCAGGGTGTAACGCATGGAAAAAGTCCTCGCAAAGGTAGGAGACAAACTTTGGGTTGTTCCTTTAGCTCTCTTGCTTCCTTAGCCTGGTGAGCATCAGGTAAGGGGATGTTCCAAGAGCTCCAAAATCTCGCGGGGCACTGCAGAGTGAAGCGTAAGAAGTTAGAGATCCATCAGACACCTTCACCTGCCCAAGCCAGGCTTAAACCCACCACAGCCATACAGGAAATAAGCCAGAGGATTAGAACCATGGTCCTGGTTCTAATTAGACCATTAGAACCATGGTCCTGAATATGGAGAAGCCGACTCCAGAGTCCAGATCAACTACAGCAAAGGACTGTATTCCCCATAAAAGGCTCCCCTTTCATCTTGAACGGATGCAGAAGCTTCTGCACATGCCCTTGGTTGCCACACTGAGCACGCCCCATCTGAGCAGGACACGGGCTGCCCCCATCGCACCATCAGCTGCTCACAGTTACAGAGCGGGCAATCACTGTAGGATGAAGTTGGGTTGCTCCCAGCGAGGCCTGACCCAGCTCACTCAACCCCGTGAGGACAGCAGAGGTGACCTGCAGCAGCTCCAACATTCCCGTGCCCCACGCTACTTCCCGAGGTACTTACTCTGTCCAGACAGCTTTTGAAAGTTTAGTCTTGGGCTGGCCAGACCAGAACTCCACCCTGTCTTTCAGTTCTTTATTCTGCAAGGAAAAAAAGTAAATAGACCCCTCTTAGCATAACGGAGCAAGCCTGGATGCCAGCTAGGACTTCCTGCTCCTCCAGAAAGGTTTTGGGGGGTTTAGTGGGATTTTTATGTGGTTATGGTTTTTTGTTTTAAAATCAAGTGAAAGATGCAGTGCAAAGAAATACCACCCCAAAAGTGTCGTACTGACACAAGCCCAGCAGTGTGAAGGGCCCCTGATGGCAGAGAACTACTTTTGCTCTCTCCCTTCAATATACCTGTTTGCTTTCTGACCTCACCTGCTCTTCCAGTGCATGCAGCTTCTCTGTCAGGTTTTCTATTTTTGCATCTTGGCTTCGGAGTTTGTTGTTCAGTTCCTCTGCCTAGGAGTTAGGAAGTAGAAGTTTTGAAAACTTAATACATCAAAAACATCTCTGTGTTGAACAACACCACAGAGTTAACGTCTCTTTGTGCCAGAAGAGTCACAGACCATTCAGGTCCCTGATCTTTTCCCATAGAAAAACTCCAACAAATTGATTAACCAACCTATAAAACAATTCCTCAACCCGGTGTCGTGTTTTCCTTAGGATAACAAGTCTACCTCTTGTGGGCCTACGCGCAGAAACGCAGACAACAGCTAATGACAACACCACAGAGTTAACGTCTCTTTGTGCCAGAAGAGTCACAGACCATTCAGGTCCCTGATCTTTTCCCATAGAAAAACTCCAACAAATTGATTAACCAACCTATAAAACAATTCCTCAACCCGGTGTCGTGTTTTCCTTAGGATAACAAGTCTACCTCTTGTGGGCCTACGCGCAGAAACGCAGACAACAGCTAATGAGCGCAGGGTCTTAGCTGGCCTGGCTGGGATGTTCTGTGCGGGGAGTACAGCCAGAGTCCATACGTACGACAGCCGTCGGTAAGTGAAACGGCTCCCGCTGTTTCGGGACTTTGGGGAGCAG
>NW_010263563.1:7330-9635 GCF_000690775.1 Eurypyga helias | reverse complement strand
CCGAACTTCACGGCACACCAGCTGCAGGGTAGGTGCCTCCAGCGGAGCATCCCCAGGTCAGACAGGTCCCCCTTGGGAACATGGACGGGAGGGGGTAGCCAGGTCCCCCAACTCTAGAAGAACTCGAACTGCCCAAAAACCGCTGCCTCCACCACCATAACGGCATTTTTACAGCAATGCCGTTTCCATCCTAACACTGAAATGCGTTCGGATGCCTGAACCTCACAAAACCTCGCACAGCGTGACGAGCAAGTTGCCTGCCCTCAGCACACGCGCGTGAGACAAGCGCCCGCTCCCCAGTGCCGCCCGTGTCTTTTCCCCGACCGCTGAAGACCTGCCCGGTGCGACTGGCCAGCCTGACCTCCTGGATGACGCTGCGCAGGCCTCGGTGCTGCGCCTGGATCACGTGCTGCAGGTGGCAGATCTGCTCCTGGAGGCTGGAAATCTGCTTCTGGAGATCCAGGCACCTGCGGGCAAGAGCGGAGCACCCCAGCATCAATCCCCAGCCGCTTTCCCACCGGAGGGTCACCTCGAGAGCGTGTTGCGGGCAGAGGTGCTCCTGAGGATACATGGCTGTAATTCATACAGAACCGAACGTATAAAGGCTTCCTTATTGTGCAGAACGAATAAAACCATCGTTTGAGAGATATTTTGCCTGGTAGGACCACCCTCACAAGCTGCTGATGAGGAAATTCATCAATAAGCCTACTGCCTTACCTACCACACGCACAGCATCGCCAAAGCGGCACTGACTCCACGCGAGAACCAGGAAAGGGAAGCGTTAGTGCGTGCAAGGTGGAAGGGAAAGTGCTAGGAATTCGAGGAGAATTAACCTCTAAGGGCTGCAGGGCCTCAATCTCTGCTTCGGCTTCTTAAAGCAATCGCAGCAAGTCAGATTTTCAACCAGCTGCTTTCATAATGAGTAATTTTACTACCAGAAAGGACTTAAGTGCATGACTGCCTGGTACTCTACATGAAATAACCCCCCAGAAAGAAAGAAAAACACTTTATCACATGCATTTAATCACCGTTTGCCATCTTCATTCCTTGACATCATCTGCTGAAGCAGTTTTTCAAGTGATATTTTCTTCTCTATCAGAGTTTTCTTTTCCTAAAGAAACAATTCAAGTTAGATAAAAACTGTATTCCATATCCTGTCATTCAAGTAGCGAGAGATGTTTGGTTGTGCCTTCAACGGTTCCACCCAGCGCCTGAAAACAGAGTTCAGCAATAAGCACCCACATGAACCTGTGTCAGCGTCAGCTGGAGACACAAACCAGTCTGACCTCTCCGAAGCAAATCCAGAAGGGATGACGGGACCCATTTACCATTACAAAAGTCCAAACTCTCTTAAAATAGCAGTTCTCTCCTTAATTAGGAAAATCTTCAGGTCTTGCTACAGCCCACGCTCAGCAGCCAGGGGAAGCTGTGTGACTGCTATGTCCACCTCTCAAAACCTCGTCCACAGAGGGAAAAATCTGACCCAAACTGATGATGGAACTCTTAATATCATAAAGATGTGATGGGGGCAGAAATATGTTCACTGGCCCAGTCTTTACAGTAATCCCAGGACAGGAGAAACTTAGTTTTACATTGGCACTTCTATAGGAGTAATTCCCATTGCTTCGGGGTGCATACATCGGGAAATGTCATTGCATGGAGCTACTGCTTCTTCCAACTCCAATTAAAACCACCAAAGAGAACTCACAATAAAGGGGAAGAAATATTCCACAGGTTTCTGTGTATACAGTCGTCAGGTTATTCCAGCGGCAATGTGCCCACCCAGCTAACGTGCCCCAAACCCCAAAAGCAATTAACCAACGCCCTTCCCAAGCGCCGGCACTCCTAGGGCGCGTTCCTTGCCTTCGCCAGCTCCCGATTCCAGGATGGATGGATGTGAGGAGCGGGTGAACATACCTCCTCCATCCTTTGCACGCGCTTCTCCATCTCTGCGATGCGGGTGCATTTTTCCCTAATGCCTTCAGCAAGGCGGCTGGCGTTTTTGGTGCTTTCCTGGAGCCTCTCTTCTTGTTGGAGATTGTAGGCCTGGGACCAAGAAGGATAATAATGCTGGGAGGTGGTGACTGCAGCAGATGGATAGAGATGGGGCTGCTACAGTGGCTCCAGGAATTCCGAGCCAACTCTACCGACCCAATTCCGCGGATCAGGAATGAATAGAAAAATTAAAAAGTATTTTGGTTCTAACTTCCCCACTGTGCTAGCAGAGGAGACTCAGTAGTTCCTAGGTCAAGGTTTGCATCAGAGAGCTGGAGCCCACGCCAATATTTTGGTACTGAACAGGATG
>NW_010263563.1:6996-7259 GCF_000690775.1 Eurypyga helias | reverse complement strand
AGTCTGGTAATTCTCATACAGTTTCTGGGAGGCAGATCTGAGAGCCTGTACACCTGCTTCTCTCGTGGCTTCCAGCTAGGAAGAGTAATTTTAGGATACATATATTGTGCTTCTAAACAAAAGTGACATTATAATCACATGCTGAAAAATAAACCCTCTATACACTACCAAATTTCAGTATTTACCCTTGTCAAAAAACAGAAAGCAATCCTAAACACTTGTGGCCAGTATCTGACAGGCATTTTTATTTCCCAATAAATGCA
>NW_010263563.1:4422-6986 GCF_000690775.1 Eurypyga helias | reverse complement strand
CCACTTCTGCACACCCACCCCCCCTCCCCGCCAAACCAAGGATGATGGCTTAAAAGGAGACGTGATGCACTTCCAACTGCTTGTAAATCCATCTGCTGCCAACTACCAACGGGGCTGACTGAGCTGTCTCACTAGCCACGAACAGGATGTGCCCCCAAACGCAGATTTCTACATGAATTTTATTGCCTGCCGGAATGCAAGATTTGGCAGCAGGGTGGAAGCAAAGCAGAGTTTCACCCTTCCCCGAAGGAAGGAGCCCGGCGTGGGAATGCTGGGCAGGCACTGGGCTGCAGCAGCTGGGACGCAACTCTAACTGGGCTGCAAGAGACACACAGTCATTGGAAACCTTCCAACAGCCTGAACGCACCTTGATCTTCAGCACTTGGTTTTCTCTGCTCACCAGCAGCAACTGCTCTTCCGTTTTTCTCATCGTCGTTGCAACAGGACTGCAGCTCCAGCCCTTGGACTCTGCTTTATTGCCCGAGACTCGAGGAAGCTGCTAAGGGAAACGCACACGGAAACTATTTCAAAAATAACAGAAAAATCAGCCTGAGTGATCACTCTGACTCTGAAAGACCTGGATTCTTATAAACACCCCACTCTGGGGGATGGGGAGGCAGCAGGCAGCTCTCCAGAAAGTCGGAGGCAGCAGGAGCACAGCTCTTCCACCTCCTTGAATTAACTGAAATGAAACTGTTCTGCTTGTCCAGCTCTCCAGGGCTTGCCACTGGAAAGCATTTGCGTGTCGATTCCGATGAACAGCTCTCTCCAGTGTTATTCCACAGGTGTAAGATTAATTCGCTCTTCCAACACTGCAGCGCTGTAGGTGAGGGCGCGTAAATCGCACGTGAGTAAACGCTGTCCAACGCTTCCCGTTCCGCGAACTCGCAGCACACGCTCATCGTTGGGACACAGCATGCCCAAACCTGTTTGCTTCCTAGGCGCTGCCTCTCTGCTCAGAAACACCTGCCTGAAGTGGTTTTAGGTTACTTAAACCACGTTTTTTCCCCCTGCGGGTGTTTACAAATGTGTGCGCGGCGCTTGCCTCGTGTCTGTTTGGAGAGCTGGAACGTGGAAGGAACACGACCTGATATTGGTGAGATTTATGACGGAACGCACCGGCATTTTTACATGAAGTTCATTTGTTAAAAATAAACTATTCCAAACAAAAGGCAGTCAGTACTTTTTGAAGAGTTTAAACCATAAATCACTTCCTTTCCACTACAGAGGCTTTTCTTCACCCTCAGTTCCTCAACTGAACAGAGAAAGGAGGAGGCGGCGTTTTTTAAAGAACTTTTTGTGAGTGATCATTCCTTAATTAGCTGTGCTTCAGCCCACTGACCCTTCCTCTCCCTCATTCCACAGTGCTCTGCTGGACTCACCTGGGATGCAGAAAAATTGCCATTGTGTGTTAGCATCACTGTGCAGAGTTTCTTACAGACATAAGATATCGGATCTACTAGGCTGCGTCTTACCACTCACAAGATCTTTTGTGGGGAAATAAAAAAGGCATCAACCACCCATTCGTGGTGGTGTCCCCATCAAGCAGGGCACTGCTTCGCGTGCCCTTTAGGCGTTGGTGTCACCACCACAGAATATATTTTTTTCTCAGTATCTGCTTGATGTAAATGGATTTTACGTAAAAAGGTGCTTCAGAATTCATCACAAAATTTTCAGATTTAAAGTTACCGCATTTATTCTGCAACTCTGAAAAGGTAATTATGAAGGGAATGAAGAAATCTTACTTCTTTTAAATTAAATCAAAAGTTTGAGGACTTCTCTCATGTCATTACACACACAAGTTCATTGAACACATTCATTAAACCCTGCTCTTCTGCATTTCCTCTGCCATTCAGGAAAGGAACAACTCCAGACCCTTTCGCCTGTCCCACAAGTACTGTACTGCTCTCCGAGACGCTCTTGGTTTTGCCGACTGACACCTCCAGCATCTGCCTGTCCCATGGGTCACTCCCCTGAGATACCAGTCCCCCAGGTACCCCAAACCAATCGTTCTGCTTCAGATAAGGCTGCTCACTGCTCCAGAGCTTCCTCATTTCTCCCAGGGACCAAGCACAGCTGGACAACTCAGCCCAGGATTGAGATATCAGCTACACAGCAAACAGCTCCAAAGGAAAACTCACAGGTACGCTAGTACGTGCCACCAGTGCGATGCTCAACCTGACAGACGGCTGAACAGCAGCATTAGCCACACCTATTCTTTTTAATACGTCATACCTCAGATTATTCTTACTGGTTTTAAAGTAGAATGTGTCCACACGACATTTTCTAGCCTCTTAGTTGCCATCTCTGCGTTCAAAGCAAGCCAAGAAGCTCCAGCCACGCGTTCATCCATGCCCTTTTCCATAGGACAGACAGTTCTCCATAAACCTCTGATGGACCCAGGACAATCGTTAGCCCCAGACCAGTCAAGCCACGCTATCAGACACGGCTGAGACTTCACGCTGTCGCCATGCTCATCTCCACCGCAGCTCAGATCCCCAGTGCTGTACCACTGCGCGCGGTCAGGCTCCCGCGTCCTCCTCCTCCCAACTCCCCGCAAACTG
>NW_010263563.1:0-4391 GCF_000690775.1 Eurypyga helias | reverse complement strand
CCCCCTCCCCCCTCCCCGCAAACTGCAGCGGAGTAGCGGTGACTTTGGGTAGGGACACGCACTTCAGTGTCTCGGAGTGGAACAACCTCGCCAGTCTGAGTGATTTAACCCAACCTAAGACAGTCTGTGTTATAATTAGGTCGCTACTGCGGAGTAAAGCGCATTCCCAGAACCGACACGTCCATCAAAAGGTTTTCCAAGCGCGTACTGCCACACAGGTGAGAAATTCCTGTTTCATTCATTATTAGTTTCGCCCACCCTGTTTTGCGCCAAGCAAAAGTAAGGAAAAGAACAGCGACAACTGCAGAAATACCTTTTTCACGTATTCAGCTTCCTCAGTGATTTGGGCACAGGAGGATCCATAAAGAACGTAGTTTCCCTCCGAGCCGTGGTCTTCTTGTGTGACTTGCTCGGTGAGTAGCAGGGTGGTCATCACTATGCGTGCGTTTCGCTGTTCTGTACAAGTGAGAGAAGAGAGGACCTTGGTTTACTGTGCAAGGATGGAGAGTAATTCCATTATTCCGTCCCATTTAATTCCATTTTAAATCAGGGACGTGCTGGAGCCAAGCAGGCATTGCAAGCTTAAAGCACCAAACATTAAGGACCACTTTAAAAAAGAAAATGTAGACACCTGATTTTTCTTTTTTAATAGATGTGAAAAGAGATGTATTCACACATTATTTTCCCCGTTTTCAATAATTTTTTACCAGCAACCTACACCTCAATCCAGTATCATTTTAGAAAACATACAGCCAGAGATTCCAGGCAGATAATCCACGAATAACTCACACGTGAAACAAAACTTTGGCCACCCGTCTGTAAAGTTTAGAAGCCAAATCCAGTCATCCCATGCGCAGGAATCCCACTGCTGCCAGGGAATGCAGTCCTCGCTTGGCTCTGCATTCCCAACGACCGCACCAGCACAGAATGGGTTTTTATCAGGTTCAGGAGGATTACCTGTCCTGTTTAGGCGTAAGAAGCAGCACAGAGCTTGCACGACATCATAATTCCAAGGGGAAAAAGTAAACTACCTGGGGGGAATAGATGGGTTTTCCCTACGTGGCGCAGGGAAAGTCCCACGCCCCTTCGGTTCGGTTTGTGCTGTACAATGGTGACATCCAGTGTCAGCTGCATCGCTCTGAACTGAGCATCTCCGTCTCGAGGCGCCCGTTGCCAGCCCTATCCCGGGTAATCCGTCAGCTCCCAGCCGCATGCCAGACAAGCTGATTTTTTTAACTAGCACACTTGAAGTCTCTGGAACCAATTAAGTTTAGCACGGAGGAGCAATCAACCCACTTAGGAAGCGTGGACGTTGTGGATGGACTCGCAGCGATAGAGACGAAAGCGCTTTACAAGGCTCAGAGATAATTTACAATAATATTTCATTTCAAAATGCGCTTGTTTAAAACCCTTAAGTTGTACAGCTCAGTAACAGCAGCCCTGCCTGCAGAGTGCCCATGCTGCAGGCCAAACCCTCGTCCTCGCTGACTCATCCCAACGCGAAGCGTTGCGGCACTACCAGGAAGATCGCTCGGGCTAGCCCATTTCTTAACTAGCTCATTTTCTAATAAAACATAATTAGGCAATGTGAAACATTTATTGTTGTGATGGAGGAGGAATGCCATTCCCACAGAGCCGATGGATCCGCAGCAGCTCACTCACACCAGAGCCATCTCCGTATACTTTACCTTGTGTCCCTGGCAGACAACAAAAGGCGAAATTAAAAATTAACTGTAAAGAAAGGAATTGAACACATGAGCTTTAGGTGCCCCAGGGCTACTAGTTAGAACTTCAATTCTTAAGTGATTTACAGATTCGAAGAGCAATAAAATAAAAACTCTTACTGCTTTCCTTTTTACCCTCCTCCAGCTCCCAAAAGTCAGGAGCATCCGCACCCTGGACATCACCAAGTGGGTCTGCTCTGGACAGAGGAGGAAAATCAGGGCGAGCTACCTTTCCTAACATAGCTCCTACATGAGTGGCAAAGCACAGCTGGATATCTGGACACAACCCCCGAGGGCTCTGACCCCCAGCAAAACCATCTCTCACTCCAAATGTCATACCCTGATTTCACAGTGCCACAATTTATCCAGGCTGGAAGATAAAGCAGGAAATCCCAGATGCCTACAGCCATGGCATGAGGAGGTTTTCCACAGGTACGGAGGATGGTTCCCAGCAAGGCTGCAAGGGGTTAATCAAAGTTTGTTGTCTCTTGCTGGCTGCTGTTTTCCCTCCCTCCTGCAATCTCGAACTACTGAGTCACCCAGCACCAGGGCAGCCCAGGATCCATTCTTTCAGCTAATTCAGGCTGAAGCCTCCGCTCGCCCGGGGGGATAAGGCCCGGAATGGAAATATTTTGCAGCTCAAAAGCAGTTGAAACAGGAGAAAGCCAGTGGGAACAGGCACAGCTCTAACTTGACCTGACAGCCCAGGCTGGGGAGGCAGAAATCCTTGGGAAGGTGCTCCTTCCCCAGCCTGGCATCCACCAGCAGCGGAGCAGCAGCCTGTGGGGCTGCGCCGCTGGATCCATACCTCTCCGGGCCCCTCTGTCCTCACGGCAGCAGAACCATCCCACTGGAGCTGCCTGCCCACCCCACAGCTCAGCACTCAGGGGTCTCCCTAAAACACCCCCGCAGGAAACAGCGATGAGGGGCGTACCGCAGCCGCCTGCGGCACACAGATGCTCTCCCCGCTTCGGAAGCAAGCGTAAAGAGATGCGCCAAAGCCATCTTCACAGGCTTTCCTTGCTAGAAGGCACAATCTAAGAGGCTCAGCGTTTGCCGAAAAACCCCGCTGCCACCCTTTATAAACACTCACCTTCCGGCGACCCGGCAAGCGCCATAGATCTCCCTTGCGGGGCCGTCACCGCGGGCGTGACAAAGGCGGCGATACTCCAGTTGTGGGTTTAGGAGTACAAAAAGCACAGCTCGGTGGCTTGGCTTACGAGGGGTTAAAGCTCACCCAAGAGAGAATCCAGGACACGCCAAGCAGGGAAGCACCACCCTTGCTTACATAAGGAACATCCCAAATTTCTCGAAATAACGTTATTTGGAGTAAAATTCAATATGAAATAGGGCTTCGGCTATGACACGCTTGCCCAGGAAGAGGTTGTGGCTCCTTGGCCACCTCGGCGACAGGTTTTGCACGGATCAAAGGTGACGCGGTGAGCGTGGATCCTGCGGAATGGGCAAGGCAGGGGACGGCAGGGCTCGTCCCAGCCAGAGCAGGGTGAGAGGGAGAATTTAAAGGCACCAAAGGCAAGCTCACCCGTGACCTCGACAGCGGGCGTTTACCGAGAACTCTCCATGCTGGGGAGCGGGATGAGCTGTGGAATGGTGACAGGGCTGGCCTGGAGTTATTCAAGTTGAAATTAAATCCGTTGAATCACAACAGTCAGGTGCAGTAGTTCCATGTCAGTCTCCAGCTGAGCACTGGAACTCAAACACCAAGGGTTTTGGCATTTCGGTTTTTCCCTGTGCACGCTCCAGGAACAGCCGAATAAATAAACACCACGCTCCTTCCGCAGCCCAGCGGGAGTTTATACAACATTAATTCACTTTTTAACGCCTGGTGCCTGGGCACGTCCACAGAAAAGCAGTTATTTGCTCCCACGAGCACCCGAGAAACAACCTCCATGACTACACGAATGTTGGTGTAAACACGCCCGTCCCTCCTCAGGCGAACGTGCCGTCCGCGTTCCCCCGCTGCGCAAAAACGCTACCGACAGCCAAAGGAGAGGGAAAAAGGCCAGGTAACCGGCGCCTGACAGCGCAGCCCACAGCCAAACGCAAAAAAAACCAGCGAGGAGACTTGGCGAACGACCCGCAGACTCTTGGCCAAGCATCATTCCCTCGACGGCGACAACGGCCACAGCCATGGGCAACCCACGGAGGGCAATTCCCTTCCGTTTTCACACAGGTCCCTGGACAAGGGCAGGGATACAGGAAAGAAAAAAAACCCCACGGGCACCATGGTTACGCGTTATTAAAAAGCATTGGGTGGTAAGTTGAAAGGTACCCGCAGGGGGCATTCGGAATTGTCCAGGGTTGGTGTCTGGGGGGTGTGAATTTGAGGGAAACGCTGCGAAAGCGCCTGCGGTCACAGCGAGCAGGAGGCCGGGAGACCCGGCAGCTCCCAGCCCAAAGTGGGGTGCGCGACTCGTTCCCTAACAGGCCTCCTGCGGTGGGGTTGGGCGAGGGGCTCTTTGGGTGCCCCCGGAGAGTCAGGGAAGGGGTCTTTGGGTGCCCTCAGGGGTTGGGAAAGGGGGTCTTTGGGTGCCCCTGAGGAGTCGGGGAAGGGGTCTTTGGGTGCCTTCAGGGGGAGAGGCTGTTTGGATGCCCCAGGGAATCAGGGAAGGGGTCTTTGGGTGCGCTGGGAACAGGAGAAGGGGC
>NW_010263562.1:0-25464 GCF_000690775.1 Eurypyga helias | reverse complement strand
ACGTGGGGAACAAAGAGGCGGCTGGCTCTTGCCTCATGGTGCCGTCATCGCTGCTGGGCCTCCTGGGTGCTCCTCGTCTATGTACTTGACAAATACACGCCTTAAGAGTGCTTTGCTTTGCTGCGTGGGTGCCAAGTGGTGCTTTGAAGGGGGAGTGGTTTCCCTGGCCGTGGCCGCCTTGTGATAACGTGCGGCACGAGTAACGTGGACGTTAAAAACAGACCCAGAGCCACCCTGTTGCGTTCATTTTTCGTTTTGGTGAGGACACACCTGCAGCAGATGCTCGGCATGTTGCATACCGCGCCTCTGGAAGTGGTTCAGATGTGGTACTGATGAGGGATGTAGGACAGAATTAACTACTGCCTTATCTGTGTTTAGGCTTGAACTTCAAACTTATATTTGCTCTGTTGGGTACTTATGATTTTGTTGACTGCAAAGACAGTGATTATTCCAGCAAAATGAGTAGCTTTCCTACCCCACACTAGTGTGCTGTGAACGCCTGCAGACTCACCTTAGGCGCAGGGGTGCTGTGCCCACTTGCACCCCGAGCGTGCCTTCGGAAATGGCCAGCTTTTTACCAATCTGGCCTCAGTCGTTTATTGATGAATGTGTGAGTAATATGTAGTAACAAAATTAACTCAAGTTTTTCACTCTTTTTTTGCAGAAGGAGCTCAGTCTCCCCAGAAGAGGAAGCTTGTAAGTATAATTATTCATCACTTGGTTTGTTTTGAATACATACAGCTGTTCTGTCGTGGAAATCCTTTAAATGGACAGATACTCTGTTTTCTCTGTTAGCGTTTTGAAGAAACTGTCATGCCCTTGGAAGCAGCCAGCCTGCATTCTTCCAAGACTCAAACCTCTCTTCATTTCCTTAAGTGCAGCAGGAAAAGTGGTAGTAGTGTAAGCTTACTGCTAATTATCAGCTTGAGCTGATGCTGATGGGGAAGTGTCTGCGGTGTTGAGTGTTGCTTGCACTGACACTGCTGAAGTGACTCCACGGAAGTCACTGATCATTTATGTGATATGGACAACTTTGATCACTGCTCTTCAAACAGTCTGTTGACAGAAATCTAAGTGGTCCTGGACCGTGCAGGTCAGGGGTTTGTGGAGCAGTCAGTGTAATAGAGATATTTCAACAAAGCAGCAAACGTTGGAAGAAGTGGGCTTTTAAAAAATGTGGTTTAAACAAAAGCAGTTTAAAACCCTCCATATTATGATGTTTAAAGAATTTTATCAAACTAACCGTGTTCTGATGATATTATGAGAGAAGTTAGCTTCTGCTATGCTGACAGATTTATGGTGGAAGAAATTGTGTTATGGATTGCATTATATCAAAGAGAAAGCTTTTGTACTGCCTGCTCTTGCATTATGATTAAAATTGTTTCCCAAAGCTTGTAGACTGCAGACATGAAGCTCACAAAAGCGTGTAACCTTTCTTCCCCAGGTTTCTGGTACTAACGTGAAATGATTTTCAGTCTTTTAATGTGAGTTCTCGCCTTTGTATAAGAAACAGTGTTTGGATAATGCAATGTTTGGAAAGTGCCAGTGATTCAGGGCTCAACAATACAACAGATCAAAAGGCCTTTTTTTACACGGGGCATGACCAGACCTTTTTGTTTAGTTCATATGACGATGATAAACCAGTCAGGGCGTTATTTAAAGAAGATGAAACACTGACTGATGTTTTTGGTTTTAAACCACTCTGCCGTAAAGGCTAGCCTAACTGTATTTGATAGATTTTAAAGAAAGGTGGTGTTCATGATTGGAAGATTGTGAAGGCTCTTTGAACAAATGGTGGAGCGGTGAGTTACCTGTAGGCTTTTTGTTTAATGTAAGTTAGGTATTCGTGTACAAAACTTTTGGAATTGCAGTTGAGGATGCCAGAGATATTCCCTTCCCTGGGTCGAGCGTGGAGGTGGGTATGACACAACACTACTCATGTATTTGTGTTTGAAATATCTGAGATACAAATGAAGTGCTTCAAATGTGTGGTGTTTCATGGAATCACAGGATGGTTTGGGTTGGAAGGGACCTTAAAGACCATCCAGTTCTAACCCCCCTGCCATGGGCAGGGACACCTTCCACTAGACCAGGTTTCTCAAAGGCTCGTCCAGCCTTTCATTCAGTAGTATCTAAACCAAGTGACTTTATTTCTATATTGACTTAAAACTTGCAGTTTGCAGTACTTCACTTTACTTCCACAAGTGAAGTGGGTGCCATCTAAACCATCATTATGTGAAGAAATTTAGTAACTTGTATCAAGAAGATCCAGGCCATAAATTTTAAGCACCCGGTTGCAACTGCTGGAGAGACTGAAAAATCTCTGAAGAATTGAAATGTCTTTTCTTAGTTGCCTGTGTTATCTGGTTGATGGCGGTTTCTGAAATTACAGATTCTGTAGTCAATTCTACCAAAATATTTCTTGTTGTTTGTCAGGTTTTAACTATTTAAGAAGTCAGTATTACATTGCGGCTTGTGAATATTTGTGTTCGGGCCGTACTGTTGAGCACATGGGTTCACTGAAAAGGCTGCTGTGGAGCTGGTGTACATGATTTGCACGTCCCAGTATCAGAGTGCTTACTTGATTTTGAAAAAAAAAAACCCCACTCTTAGTCTTTGAATCAGGAATGAGAAAAAAAAAATCAAGTAGAAGAATAATTATTATCTCTGTGTGTGTATATATATATATAAAATATACATGTAATACTTAGAAGTTTGTTCAACTGTTCTGTCAAAAAGGGTGGCCTAACTATGTGTGCTTAAATACAGACTGTAGGCAGTTCTGAGTTCTTGAGCCTTTTCTCTTGAATCAACAGTGAACACCATAAGCGAAAATAAATTCTGAAAATACAGTTTATTCTGGGAAGGTGTTATTGTGCTGTAGCTAATGAGTAGGGAGAGTTATGGATGTAGCTAGGTCCTGATTCATTGGCTGTCATTCATTGACTTTTGTTCATCGACAGGAGCGAGAGCAGGAATTGACAGGAGGATGAAGTCTCTGGCTTGGAGCCAGAAACCCTCAAGAGGTGCATCCATTTTCTGCTCAAGCTCCAGCCTTTGCAGCAGTTCAGTAGCAATTGTATCACACAGAAATACACAGCCACGCAGCATTTTTCTCTGTGCTACTGTGGAGGCTGGGGCGCATTTACTACAGTAAAAAGATCATGTTTGGTGAGGAAGTCATCATTTTCCAGCCAGCCAGAATTAGCAGGAAAACTTCATTACTGCTGCTTGCAAGGTGATTGCTTTGGTTGGTTGTTGAGTTAGATCAGTTTTAGAGTGAGGTTGAGCTAGGGTATGTAATTGCTGAAGGGAGAAGGGTGAGCTCTTCTTGACAGCACTTCTAACTTTAGCTGACTCATACTGCTTCATATTTGCTTGAGTCAGTATTAGGTCATTGTCTATGGACAACGACAGTAGCTATGGCTGTTGGTAGTAAGGACAAGAAGGAGCGGCGTTAGATGTCTCGTTATTTTTGGCAGGAGAGCAGGGGGAATTTGGTCACCTAAAGAGGGTCTTGAGTCAAAATGGAGCAGAAATGAATGGTGGGATGGAGCCTGTGACATCTGTTGATTAGCGATTCTGTTTGCATATTAGCAGAAAGGAACACAAGCACACTGTAAATGGTGGCTTTGCCTTGGAGGTCTTGCAGTGTGATCCTGAAATAACCAGCACAGGGTGAGCAGGCACGTAAAACAAGCTGGGGACTTGTATACAGGGTGACATGAAGAGGAATGCCTGAATATTTAGATACCATTTTGTTGTTAATGGGCTTAAAGTGTGTGTGTTTCTGTAGGGGGGTTGTGTTTAAAGCACTGAAGGAAATTACACTCAACTGAGTTGCAGGATGCGAAGAGGTTGAATAATACAAATATGGGAAGAGGAACAAATAGTTCTTTTCTGTCTCTGGTGTGCTTCAATAATCAGAGTTCAAAGTTTTCCTTTAATAAATCATGCATATAAATGTATTGGTTATGTTTTTCTCATGCTTTGTTCACAAAAAAATAATTACCATTCATGAATATTTTCTTTAATTTCAGATAATGAATGTGAAGTGATAGTCCTAAACTTTGATCTCCATCCTATTAGTGGAAGTGGTTTAATTATTTTCAGCCATTACCCTGTTCTGTGCTTTCGGCGCTGCAGCGTGTACGGAGATGTTTTTTTTGTATTGTTGGCTTCAGCTTTCAAACTGTTTTGATGTGCACCTGCACCTGAAATGCACTAGAGACGTTCCAGGCTTGAAAGGACAAAGGTGGGGCCCGCGCAGCGAGGCTTGCGATGCAGTGCTTGTGTGTTTGTGTGTGTAACGGCGTCTTGGCACCCAGACCGGGCTGTAAACTGCGGATTTTCTTGGCGGCTGCAGGATGTGCAGCACCATCCTCAAGCTCACATCTCCTTCTGACTGCCTCCTCGGCTAGTCAGCAGTCACTAAATCTAGTTGGGGTTGCATCTGAGCCATCTGGTTTCTTCTTCAGTACCCCATTTATAATAAATTCAGTAGTTTATAACATGCACTCTATTGACCTGTTCAGGGGTTTTAGGAAAAAGTCGGGGTTACTGGCTTGGGTTGCTGTAATTTTTGTACTGTCCAAATCCACATCATATCTAAATTTGAAAGGAGTAATTGCCTCAGCAAACTAAATTTCCTAAACCAGTTTTTGTTTTCAGAGGTAACTTATTTTTGTTAGCTCTTCCTAGCTATCAACCATCTGTGTCAAATATACTTGTAAGGTCTGTGTATGAATGGAAGAAGAACACGGAGGCATAAGAAACATGAAAAATAATTATAGTCCAGAATATAGCCAGTAAAAATACACATTTAAATAAATATTACAAGCTGCTGTTTTGATGGTGATAAATAGTAGTTACTTCAGGTTTTTATGTCTGTCTTTATGAAATGTAGTAAGCAACATAATACTGTTTGCTAAAGACACAAAAAAGGCTTTTATGGTGGTCTTTATTCTTTCTAATCTCTTTTTAAGGCAATTTATGTCCATGGTGGGGCTCATTTTTTCTTTTTCTCTTCCTCCTTCTCAGCCTTCCCCTTCTACTTATAAACCTCTGAAGGTTCTTAGTTTCTACAGCCCTAGAAGTTTCCTAGGGTGTTTCATTAAACAAGCAATCATCATAATTTGTTAAACTTACCCCCAGCCTCCTGACAGTAAAATAACACACAAACACACCAAGGAGTTTCTTGGGGAGGGTATGCGGAGTACCAGTTCATCAGTGCCTCCTTGTCTTCTTTTTACTTCTTAGACCTTGGAAACAACAAGAAGTTTGATGACAGGAAAAGATATTTCTGGCCTTCAGTGCTGGTTTATGTTTTCATCTCGCCATGCTCGGGCACGGTGGGCATTTCCTCTGTTTCTGCAGAGAAATGGAGTAGATCATTCCATTTCTCTTCATCTTGGCGGGTAAATGTTTCTGCTGGGGGTGGATCGATGCCGTTCCCTGCCAGCAGTAAGCACTGTGCCTCAAGCGTGGAGAAGCTGGAGTGCTGGAAATGGGCTAAAAAGTGGTTCTGAAAAGGAGCGGGGAGTTTTGCCACTTTTGCACTCTGTTCTGTCTCGGGTCTGGAAATAGAGTAAGGAATAACGCCTCCATTCAATGCTTCCTGCTTGTGATGCTTACTCTAGGTGGGAAGAGAAAGAGGTGGTATTTTCCAGGCACTCCATCCTTCTCCGAGCTGCATAGAAGCAGCTCCAAGCCGTAGATCAAAAATAACCCGCTGCTCTGAAGCTGGTATGTGGTGCTGGCTCTGGAGGTGGAACGTGCCAGGTTACTTCTGGAGGGCTCTGTCAGAGTGTTCCTATTCGTGTATTAGGCGTTAAAAATAATTTGCAAGCATTGTTCCTGTAAAAGTGATTTAGTGAATAAGGGGGCTCTTAGTGTTCTGTATATATACTGTAGTCTCTGAGACAAAGAGTTTGTGGAGGTTTTCATCAAGGATTTACAAGTGAGAAGAGTCTTTTGTGCAGTTTTTATTATCAAGTTTCCACTGCTTAATCCAGGTCCTTATTTAATAAGTATAATAAAATTATACGTAACATAACCAAGGTTGTACTCGCTGTTGCTTGCTGTGCTTTCTTACTCCGAAGGCACGGCATGGGGGGGCAGGGGCTCTGGCTGTTTAAGGGACAGCTGCCCTGGGCACCCTGCACCTTACGTTTGGGGGCTGGCAGTTGGGTTTTCCTGGTGGGACATAGCTGCGGAGAGGCGCCGGCCTCGCGGCGGGGGGCACTCCCGCTGTCATGTGGATTGATCAAAAATCAATTGATTTGGACTCCATCGAAATTGCCATTTGCAAACAAAAATGCAAGACTTGCATTGTACGGGGAAACGTTGTCTCCTAATGAAGGTGTTCCCTCCCCCCCCACATCCCTCTCCGTCAGCATTTGGCTCCCCAAGCTGCTGCGGTTGCCGTTGCTGTCTTTCCAGGGCTAGTATCCATAGAGTTGGTAGCTGAAGCACAGCCTGGGAGTTATGGGAAGATGTTGTAAGATTGGAGCGGTGCGTGTTCCTGAGGGGATCGGTTTCTGGACGAGGGGTGGCTCACCCGTCCCCCCACCGCCGGCGAACAGCTGCTCCTGCACGGCCGATGACTCTGCAGGGCTTTGGGTGGGAGCAGCGACTATTCCTATCGCAGTGTGAGTTTCCAAGCTGCTATGTGAGATTCCTGCCAGAGCCCTTTCAAGTGTGCCATCGCTCCCTTTGGCTTTACGCTCTCCTTTTGGTGTGGGGAGAGCGGCTGTTCCTGCTCCTTGCAGCCCAGGAGGACTTTGTCGCTGGCTGGCGGTGGGCTCAGCCAGCGTGCCAGGACCACCCCGCTGCCTGCGGGCCGGGTCAGCTGGCTAGTTGGTGTCCCCGGGCTCTTCTGCGTCTTCGTTTCATACTGTTGGGCTTCGTTTCCTTCCTCTGGATGCTGTGAATAGACTCGCGGAAGATTAGGGTTTTTAAATCATTAGTTTTTTGCCGTGAGCCGTGTGATTGGTCTGGACCGTTGCTGAACTCCTGAGGTCTCTGTGACACTGAGGGTACGTGGAGAGCTCGGAATTGCACTGATTGTTCTGTGCTCTGCGTTGGAGTGATAACGGTGGGCTCTCCTTCCCGCCTCTAAGCCTCTTACGCTGGGAAGAAACCTAGTGGATCAGCACAATGATGAAACGGAGGAAACAGAGGCTTGGAGCCCCGTCTCTGCGGATCCAGTAAGGACTGTTGTGAAAAATTAATTGCATTTAAACGTTTCAGATTGCAACTGTGAAGAAAAACCAGCCAGAGTGTTCTATGGCCAATAGACATTGCTTTTATCTGTTAGAACTTTCTTTATTTGTAGTGCTTATTTGGCTGTACATGAAATTTCATTTGGCAGCTTTAACATTTTACTTTTGTGGAGCATTTACTATGAAGTATAGCCAAAAAAAGAGCAATGTTTTAAATATTTCTAATTGGGGTACCTTGTGGTTAGGTTTTGTACCAAGCACTAATTAATGTAGTAAAACTGAATGTTTGTATCTGTCTTTGGAGCTTGATCACTCTTCAGATTTAAAACGTACCTTGATCTGCCAGAAAGCTGTCACAAGGCTCAAACATCCGCTACCTTCGTTATCTTTTTAAATTAAGAGTGCGATTGAAAGCTTGTAGATTCAAAGCTAAAAACCTTTATTTACATTGCCACATTTATTTCTACAAATGAAATTCAACAAGCAATTCCTTTATCGTGCTTGTGGCCTTTGCAAATGCTTTGAAATCTACTAATGAAAACTGCGATTTATGATGGTCATAGTTATTATTTTATTAGTCAAAATTAAGGAAACTGTGTTATTGATACTATGTGTGTAGGCAGAGGTTAAATGGATCTGTGATACAGTCAGTGAAGGGAGGGGGCAGACTTAACCTTTTCTGTCTGTGGACTGTGAAGCTCATCAGCTGTTAGAGCAGAGATTGCTGGTGGGGAGGGTTTCCGGTACATAAAGGTTACTTACCAATAAGCCTTTGGATTCATTAGGAAATTCAAAGCAAGGAGCGTTGGCAGACGTGCTCGACTTCAGGACTTTCAGTGTAAAAAATCTGAATACTGAGTAAAACTGAAGCATGCCCCAGGTTTCCCTTTTGTTCCCTTCTCTGCTTAAATACGGTAAATGGGATCATTTTTCATTCCTCAGTCAAAATGGAAGTTAGAGTTGTAAGAATCTGGCGGCAGTAGTTTGTATTCTAAATCATAAGCACTCTCTATAATACCCATATGTGCAAGTTAACTTTTATTTTATTTCTAGTGAAGGACATCTCATCGTGTATAGTTCAATAAAGTAGGTGTTAGAACCTCTTTGTGATGTTTATGTAGAAGTCTGTCTGCAGCTTTTTGGAAAAGCAGCTCTTTGACCTGTTTTCTGTGCTCTCCTTGTACAAACACGAGTTGGCTGCTAACCCTGCAAAAGCAGTATAGTTTGCAGAACTGAGCACTGAGCTTGGACTCTTTGTCCGTAGCTGTAATCCTGATGCTGCCATGGATTTGCCATGTCACTTAACTGCTTTGTTGCCTCAGTTTCCCCATTGCTAAAATTACAATAAAGCCATTTTGCAGTGCTGCTTTGAGGCGTAATTAGTTGATGTTATCAAACACTCTCAGTGCTAAATGTTGTTTTCTAGTTAATGGTTTGTTTAATCCACGTTTTCGCAGTTGCGTATTCCTGTTGTTGCCACAGCCGTGGTGTGGGACCACGGCCCCCAGATTGTGAAGGCTGTGATATGAATGGCCCATGTCTGTTACTGGTGCCATTATCAACTTTGTTAGTTTGTCTCAATTAAATGTTTTTCGTTAAAGATTGACTGTGGTGTGTGTTCCAGAAAGCCTGGGAATCACTGCAAAAAAGAATTTGGATAATTCCAGTTTCGAAGAATTTCACAGTGGAAAAATAATGTTGACTAGATATTACACTGGTGGACAAATACCTTTTGGTTTGGATGATAATCAAAAGGATGACTGACTTAGTTCATTGCATTTATTAAGAAGAGAGAACTTATATTTTGGAAGTATCTTCTTTTTTTTCTTTCTTTATTGAAACAGAAGTTGTGATACTGACCCTGATTTATTTTTTTTCTACCATGGCACCTGGCCAGAATCTCCTCTCCTCTGTACTCCCACTGCCGAGGAAGTGATGTTCATCAGCACATGTTCTCTCCTACATCTGCTCCAGGTCTGCAGCACCTTAAATTCCCGTTTAGTGCCGACTGTGCACTTGTTACTTCTCCTCTAGTGTTTTACCTGAACTCACAGCCCCACAGCAATCCGTCTAGTCCGTGCTACAGCCATCCTTTTCAGTGGAGGTAAGGAGAGGTATCACCTAGGAATTTCTAACAGTTTGGTGTTGATGTAACCATTTATGAACTTAACGTATTAGAATAATATCTAACAGAAGGGAACGGCCTTGTAGACGTAACTTGCTTCCAGTCATTTAGGATCCAGGTTGATGTTGCTTGGTGGTGCTAATTTTTCTAGCAGTTTAAGGCCCTGCGTAGGGAAGAATCTAAAATTAATGAAGGAATGGAAACCTGTCTGTCTGTGTGTGCATGCAAATTCCTGGTTGTACCTTATGCTGGCTTCTGAGTGCATGTGCAACATGGACCATGGAGCAAAGGAGCCCTCACAGGTCTCGTTGGCATCAAGAAAACCAATGTAAAACAGCCTAGAGTGGGGTTCTTAAAAATCCGTGCATGGTGTAGCAGAGCGGGTCTGGGCTCACATACTGTGCTCGGTTCTGTTCGCTGTAAACCCACAGAAGGCAGCAGCATCTGTCTCCAGACACAGGGTCAAAGGGTAGGGAGTAAAATCAAGCCTGTTGTTAGGAGGCTCAAATCTGGGCTACAAGAGTTTATAAACCGAGGAAATCCAAACAGCTCAGTTTGTGTTAAAGCATTTGGGAGCTTGGCTGATGTATTTCTCCTTCAGGAATAGCTTTTCCTCCACGTTCTGCTGTTAGGGAACACGTACGGCCATCAGCAGCCCCAGTGGAAACCTTCTGCTTCGTCACGAATTAAACTTCACCCAGCGAGATACTGACCGCCAGAGGCTAACGCATGCTGGGGGGCTCTGTGTGTGGGGTTAGGAAATCGGAGCTCGGTGGCACCTACTTAAAACCGGAGCCAGCAGAGGCTGGTTTTGACGTGCACATGCTGCAGCGTGGATGTAGCCGGTCGAATTTCAGTTACTCATCAGGTGGTAACGCAATAGCCCCTGCACCTAGCCTGCTATTTCGGAGGGAGATTGCTGTCGCTGCCCAGCCCTCTAGAGTCACAGCAAAATGTGAAGTTGAGCTATTTTAGGCTTCTGTCCCTCTAACGGAGAGCCACAGATCTGTTGGGTGGAAATCAGGTTGTCAGCAAAGGAGAGGGATGCCACACGCGCCTGCTGTCGGTGTGTTGTGCGCTGCCATGGGGAGAGGTGGGTGCCCCACATGCCCGCCGCTTCGCCTGCCCGTTGGGCAGTGCCTGCGGTGCTCGTTTGGGCAGCACTGGGGGTCAAGTGGAGGGCACTGACTAAAGACCAGGCTCAACATTTCAGTGTCGTTGTCATCAATGTAACTTTATTTTTTTGTTATTCAAAAGCCGGTTTTGGGTAATGTTCCTTTACAGGGGTGATTAAATGTGATTAAATGCTGTTTAGCATTAGGGCTAATTAACAGACTTGTAAGTAGTAATTAATTATCAGAACTGAGTACTGTTAAAGTCAATTGAGAACTGTTCTTTTTGGAGAGATGTAATGATGATCAGTTATTTTCAAAAGCCTTTCTGGTACTTCCTCCTTTTTTCCACTGAGAATCCTTCGATCTTCAGGCTTTTGACATGGGCTAGTAAACAATTTTCTCTTTAAGAATAGTTCATATACAAGTCTTGGTGTCAGGTATGTTCCACTGTTACCATGGACTCTTCTTGATGGTAATATTTTTCACATATGGGGACCTTCCAGCCATCTGCTCTCTAAACACCGAGTGGTTGATGATTCACAGATCCATAGCTCTCTGTAAGCGCTTAGGTCTACTATAATAACTTTTTATTTTCGGCTTTGTTGCTTTCACCTGTGCAGCTCTTGATCCGGTTTTATCCTGCCTTTCTTTGTTGTAGTTTTGTTTACTTGGTTACGGTACCAGTGATAGCCATTCCTGCCTGCTGAGAGCAAAGGTTCAGCTTGGCAAGCTGTTACCATCGTTGACCTACCCAGCTTAACACCCTCAGGTTAGCCAGGCTGCGGCTCATCTCTGTGGCTGTGCAAGTGGTACTAGGAACTGATGGAAGCTGTAACTAGAAAAGGGTGTGCCTTAATATTAAAGCTTTCTCTTTTTTTACCCTCTGTGTATTGTGTTTGCAAGTATCTACTGGGGTTTCCCCTTCTTGCCTATTTTTTGTGGTCTCATTGATACTTTTACAAGGATGGATGAACAGCTGTTGGTGCGTCTGATGCCAAGTGGGTTCTTAACAGCTAGCTTGGAAGTCCATGGCTTCTGAAAGAGTTTATCTAATTGTGAGTGAAAATATCTTATATATAAGCTTTGAAGAGTTGAAAATAATGTAAGCTTTTCAAAAGAGTAAAAGGAAATGTGAAGTGGCATGACTACAATAAAAATAAATTGATAGCAGGTGAAATAAGACCGCTGTCGTGGATGGAATTAGGGTCATGTGTCTTTAGGAAGAAAAGAGAATGGTGTCCAAAATTAAGTGTTGGCTTTTATATTTGGGAACTGGCTTGCACTCTTCTGGGGGTAGCAGGGAAGTCGAATTACTGAAGAAGAAAATGAGGCCGTGTTTCACAGCTGGTCCTCTTTATGAGTTGGCAAGTCTTTGTACACCCCTACGTGTCCTCTAATCGACATTCAGATTTACTGCATTTCTTGATACCAGGTTGCTTGAGAGATGTCAGGAATTAATTTTCGTAACTTAAGAGGTGATGAGCCTTGACTTTAAAGGAACCTGTGTTTTCCCTCATTTCAAAAAATGCTACATTTTGTGTGTCACCCTCGGCAAGATGTGAGCTCATTTCAGCACTTGGAGGAAGTGACTCTGTAGGAACGGGTGAACGTGTTCAGGGGCTGCACTTCTGGCCTCTCTGGGTTCTGCAGGTGAGGTGAAGTCTCAGTGGAAATTTGCTTTATCTTAACAAATCAAGGCAAGAGTTGGGTTCAGCTGGGTTATTCAAGGAATATTTTCTGATGCTGTTTTGATTTCACGAATTTACGCCAGCTGTGGAACATGCTCTTAGAGGGATATATGATAGAGATTGTTTTTGTTGAAATGTGTTCCCTTGACTTCCCAATAAAGTCTAGTGATAATAAATATTAATTTCTTTTATAGCTTTGCAGAATAGTGTAACGGATTTTTTTTTTTCTAGCCTGTGCAAAGTCTCATCATCATTTCTGAACACGATGGTAGTGAGATCCTGCTGTAAAACAAAACGGGAAACCTAATGTTGCTCCAAAACTTTCTGTGTTTGAGCACAGTGCGTAATTAGTTGATCAGTGTGTAATTACAGTTGTGAGTTTTATATAATTAGGATTTTATGGACATCTGTGACATAATTCAAGAATATATTAATTTCTTTGCATAAACCCCCTACTTTAGGAAACAAGCATGTAATCAATAACTGCGGTAAGTCACGAGACTGGCTTACCCATAGCCATTCAGCAGATGCACTGGGGGGTTGCCTGCCTTCATTTAAAGGCTTTTTCATGTACGCTGTTGCAGCGGGTGAGGGGAGACCTACGTTTAGAGCTGTGGCTTGTTGGGGTGCGCAGCGTCCTCCGCGGGTCTGCTCTGTGGCAGTGACCAGGTGGGCTGCCCAGGTGCCACAGGGCACCCCTCAGCTCACCCGCACCCAGGGCTGGGGACGGAGACCTCCCCCGTGTTGGAATGGGGTCTCCTGTTAGATTGTGGTGCTTTTTCTTAGGTATTGGGAGTGCTGGTGTGTCTTGATGAGGGTCTGGTAACTCCAGCCCTTCTATTTCAAGGCAGGTGCCGAAATGCTTCCACAGTATGCTTGGCACATGCCCACCCTGCCCCAAATCACCTTTGGTTTGGGTTTTGAAGACTACTTATATTTTACAACAGCAGGGCAGGACCTGTGAAGAGGAGAATTTCCACAGTTTAAGGGAAGATAAAAGGCATTTCAGAATTCAGACCTGATGAGGTTCTTTATATTTTTGTTTTGAAATACCTCAAGGCTTGTCATGAGTTGATGATAGTTTCCTATCTCTACTTAAATTTCCTTTTAGCTTAAAGTCACTTGATACAGGTTTTAAGAGTTTATTTTAGTTATAGTTTCCTATTTGACAAATGTCAGAGGATTAATGAGGAGGACTATATTCAGCTTGAATGACATTTGGGAATTGTTCTGGTTTTGCAGCAAGTGATACCTTCCTGCCTTGGTGTGGTGCAGGTTCTGCTTTCTTAAATGCGCTAAATAATTGGTCAGAGCTGACTGCAGGACAGTATAATACACTTTTGGAAACAATGTAGATAAGCAATTCAGGAATAATGAGTAACCGAACAACTTTGTGAATATATCATTATGCATAGTGTGAAATGGTGAATTTTGAGCAGGTAATCCTTTGCCAACTGAATTGTAATCTACACTGCACATTGAATGAATGAATGAGTTTCCCAGAATTAATTTATTTTTTAATGGAAATGTTTCTTTTTATTCTTCCTCTTCTGTACTGGTTATTATTCTTGGGAATAGTCTTTCCCATCTAGGAGATGGAGACTACAGGGGAGGGACATATTGGTCATACCTGAAACTTGACAGGCTCTAATAACTTTTTGTCTGTCTTACGCCGATCGGAAACTGTCTGTGTGCTTGCCACATAGAATCATGGAATGGTTTGGGTTGGAAGGGACCTTAAAGACCATCTAGTTCCAACCCCCCTGCCATGGGCAGGGACACCTTCCACTAGAGCAGGTTGCTCCAAGCCTCATCCAGCCTGGCCGTGAACACTTCCAGGGATGGGGCATCCACAGCTTCTCTGGGCAACCTGTCCCAATGCCTCACCACCCTCTCCGGGAAGAATTTCTTCCTGATATCTAATCTAAACATGGTTGGAAATATTCAGGCTTGGTGGCCTGAATGGTGTAATTTTTTCATGTGAAGACACGATGTAAATGTTAAAATCCCTGTGTCCTGCCTGGAGTTGCAGTAGAAGAAGAGTTAAACCCTGGCGTTTGGAACCAGAGGTGTGAATTCTTGTCTCGTTCCAGGCTCACCGTTTGGGACCACTTGTAAAGGATAACTTGGTGGTGTGACCTGGGAAATCGGAGGCGCTCGGAGGGGAATATGGACTTGTGACTTCAGAAGTTGGAGAGCTTTAATGTTTGTTGGCCATTTCACCTATAAAGCAAATCCCTAACTGGTTTTTCTATGTAACTGCGCTTGGAGGCTGTGGTCTGCTGGTACACCTGCATATAAGCTGACTCATTTGCCACCCCTGCACTGTGCAGAGGGTTTGGGATGGTTGGGACAAGCGAGCCATTTCTAGTAGAGGAGTGAAAAGCTCAGGAGGTTCTTCAGGGACTGTAGGAAATACTGAAGCATTTCTTTTTCTGTCCCTATCCTCAGCTAGCAGTGACTTCCTCAAACCATAGCAGTGTGCTCAGTTCTGTACAAAATTCTTCCTTCCACAGAGTCTCTTCCTCAAAGACCTTTTGATATGGAATACAGGTACAGAACCAACATGTGCGCTGAAAGATTCCTGGCAAGGGAATAATTCTGAGGAAGAAAAAGACATACTTAACCAGGCAGTCATGTGTTTATTATTGTTGTTAGACAGTCCCATGCATCTTCCAAAACTTGTTTTTAAGTGCCCGGTGAGGCAACCAGTTGCTATGTTTAGTTTTGACTTGGCAAATTGCTGAGTGTGCGAACAGGCCTGTTAACATCCCGCACCGCAGTACTAACAGTAGAGACGTACTAATAGCGAGTACCCAGGGCCAGTTTAACAGGCTCGAGCCCCAGAGAAGCAGAGATGATATGACACAGCTGCTCGCATTGGCAGGGGTCTATTCCTGCCCATGAGCAGTATATGCCTTTCACATCAGTTTCCTTAAAAAAAATTACTGTTTGAAGCCATGAGTTGCAATTTCTAGTTTAGATAAAACATTTAGCAGATCAATATTAACCTGAAAACTGAAAGTATAGCTGAAAAGAAGATTTCAGAGGAACACCAGTTTTTAAAACTGTATCCCATTTCAGCAGTGTCTCACTGTGCTGAGCTATGTTGAACTTTTGCCTCAAATTTAAGCTCTTGTTTGGATATTCAAAACTGTGCCGTGCCAGAAGGCCCGCAGGAGAGCTGCATCTTCTATAATCCATCCTTTCCTGCTCTTTTCCACAGGCTTTGTCCGTACTCCCCTCTTATTCAGCATCTTTCTATTCAGCATCTCTATTCTCTATTGGGTTTCATTTGTTCATCTCAAATAGACTTGTTCTGCTCCTCCAAGTTCTCCCTTCCCCTCATTCATCTCCTAAAATTTTGCTGCTTTGGCTAGTGGTTATTATTCTGTCATTCAATCCCTTGTGTGGCACTTGAGAGCATAATCTTCTAACCTAGTTTACATTACACTGTCATTATGAATTATTAACGTTCTAAAATAAAATCTTCAAACAGTAATCTTTGCTGTGGTGAAAGAGCTCTGTGCTCTTTTGTTTTCCTTCCTGTCCTCCCCGTCCTTGCCTTTCTTTAGCCCTTCAGCTCTTTAGAGCGGGGATGTTATTGATCCAGCCGTCTGGGAAAGACTTGCTGCGCAATGAGTCTTGCGTTGTTGCACCTCT
This sequence comes from Eurypyga helias, assembly GCF_000690775.1. Lineage (NCBI taxonomy): Eukaryota > Metazoa > Chordata > Aves > Eurypygiformes > Eurypygidae > Eurypyga > Eurypyga helias. The sequence continues at coordinate 9,650 of NW_010263562.1, read as the reverse complement.
GGGCTGAGATACGCATTTATTTATACAAACACTAAAAAAAAAGTGGTGGAAGTAATACTTTTGATTCTGTTAGAAGACCTGCAGCACAAGCAGAAGTGATAATGTGTGTTTGCGTTCTAGCTCGCCCGAGAAGGTGAATATTAGTATTTGTGTTCTTTATGATATTGCTTCTATTTTTGTTCCATTGGTACTGTTTTATCTGTCAGTAGATGAGAAATTTGAAGGAATAGAACAGGTCAGGTTATAATTCTCAGCAAATTTTTAGGGAGGGGAAATGTTCAACCAAAAGAAATCTGTTAAAAATCCCTACCAGCTCTCCTCTGTTTTATTGTGACTGTTGGTCCGTTCAGCTTCTGGGAAAGTAGAAGATTCCCAAACCATTACATGTCCAGTTTTCCAAGTGAATCCACACATGAATATTGCCCGGAAGTGGCCCTTTATGTCACGAGTGTCTGCATTGCCCTCGCAGAGACGCGCGATGAATTTGAACAAAACGGAGTTGATTACAGCTGCCTTCGTCTTTGGCACAGAGGAACAGCCCATGGGGACATGTTCCAGCCTGTACCCCCGGCTCAGCGTGCGCAGCCACCTCCGGTCGTGAGATGGATCGCAAAACTCTGACCTGGCGCTTCTGCGACTCTCCTCCCCTTATCAAAGATAAGGACAGCTGCAGCCTGCACCGCAGAATGCCACGGTCGGGTTTTTACGTACTCTTGTTGTAAGTGGTCAGTGTTGTGGCAAGTACTTTGTTTTTTTGTTTTACAAGTCATATTTTCTCTGCAGAAAGTATGTTCTTCAGACAAGCAGGTAGTGTCCATTCGCCCGCGTGATCTCTGCTGTCTCGGCTTGCCTGTGTGCTCAGTAATTTGTGTCTTGTACCACCTAATTTGAAGAGCTGGGAGTATTATTTGCTTTTATTACTAGTTGCGTTTTTATAGCTAGGGCAGAAACCTAAATATGGTTTTATTAGAAAATACCAAAAAATTGGCATAAATTTTGCTTGAATTTGGCCCTTTTTTTGGTCCAAGGTGTACAAGGTCTGTATAATGCTAGCTTTGATAATCAGAATTTGGAAGAGGAGAAAGTAAAGTGAGTGTAAGGTGAATATTCCCATTTATCTGTATTTTCTTTTTGCTTTATATCTGAGATGGCTTAAAAGCTCATTGCTGAGATCAGCTACATAAGTCATATTTATTTAAAAAAATGAGCAATTCTGTTACATATTTTGGTCGCTCGCTATATTAGTTTAAAAATGGCACAAACAAATCTAATGTCATACATTAGAGTGTAGTAAGATTTAGCATTGTAAACTTATAAGTATTGGTTTTAGCATTTGAAAATGGCTTTTTCTTTTGGAGGCTGCATTGACAGTCATGGGGAGTTTCATATCTATCTATTCTGTACTTTCTGTCAAAGCAGAGAATTCAATTTGGGCAAATTTATCAGAAATTATTAAATCTGATTCTGTGTTCCAGAGGTCTGTGTTCCAGACCTCTAACATGCATGTCCCTACTGATATATGGGGGGGACATACAAGGTAGAAGTCTTATATATAAGACAAATCTCTTGCTAGAAGAGCTTCTAAACATTATGTATATTTTAGGGGAACATTGCTTTTGTAATGCGTCACTGTTGCGGGTTTCCCAGAATTACTATAAAACATCTTACAGAGACATATCAATCTGCAGTTTTATGAAAATCAATGTCCTGGGCTTGTTCTCACATCCGTTTTGTCCTGTATGTTATACAAGAGGCTCACAACCTGGAGTAGTTTGCCTGCTGGTCGATGATACGTTATCACGGCTTTCGCAGACTTTAAGATGAAAAGCTAAGCCTTTGCTGTGATGATTCGTATTATTCCAAAGGAATATCTAAAATAGGGACCAATTTCTGTTAAAGATTCGTGGCCAAATTAGGATGTAATCCTACCTTCAAAATAGGGTGAACTTTTTATCCTTTTCGGTTTTGTATACCAGCACTCATGATGTTTCCCAAGCATGGTTTTCATTTCTCATGTCTCTTCTGTACCATGGCTTATTTTGTAAAGTCTATTCTTATCCCATGCTCTAACTTCATTAAGAATTTATGCTTGAAAATGTAAAATTCATCCTCTTAGTCTGTTCATTACATTAGCATTCCCCTTGCTCCCAGAATAACTCTTCTTAGCCAACATCCTACAAAATAAGCTTTTTGTCTCAGAAAAAGCCGTGGTAAATGCAAGGGCTTTACAATATCCTCGGCATTTCAGCGGAGCCGGAGTGTGTCAGCCAAGAAACGGGGAAACAGGCTGCGGGGTGGAAGGTCCTGCACTTGGGGAGTCAGGTTGGGGCAAAGAGCGAAATTGTACCTGGAAGCAAATCAGGTGCCAGAGCTCGTTTCCCATTTCAGGCTTGATTTGGTCTTCTGGGCTGTGGGGGAGGTGAAGGCGCTCCCTGGTAGTTGGGTGGCAAGCGTACCCCAGCCTGGAGACACCATGTTGATCCTTGGCACAGGGTCTGTCCAGGTTGCTGCCCTGAGAATGGGTGTAGGAAGTCGGTCTTGTATAGATGAGGGGAGCTCATCACCTTGTGATGGTGTGAGCTGTCAGTTGTGATCTGGGTAACAAAAAGCCCTCTAATTCACCCACTTCAACACAGCTCTGTTCCCTCTCTTGGCTGTTTTTTATTCATTTGAGCTCAGTGACTTGTGTGTGGTCTTGGTTTGGCTTTAACCATCCACTTGTCGTTCTTCCATCCTCATCCCTGCAAAGACACAGTGTGCCAGCCACCTTTGCTCCTGCTTTTTGTCTTAATTTGCCCTTTAAGCTCTGCACTCTGTAGTTTCCCTGTAAAACGGAGGGTAATAGCACCTGCTTTCCAAGTCTGCTTTGCTGCAGCAGTCCTGTTGGAACGAGTTATGGACAGCGTCTACCAAGGACTGTGTGTTCCAGTTACACAAAACCCCTGCTACAGGAGAATTTAGCAATAGCCCCATCCTGGTACTCTGCCCAGCGAGCCAGAGGTGGAAGATTTCTGCAAAGAGCTGAAGCTGCTGTGAGTGCTGTGCTTCTGCATGGAAAGGCTGATGCAGTTGGAGCAGCATGAGAAGAGATTAAGATCCGTGAGGGTGGTGAGGCACTGGGACAGGTTGCCCAGAGAAGCTGTGGATGCCCCATCCCTGGATGTCTTCAAGGCCAGGCTGAATGAGGCTTGGAGCAACCTGGTCTAGTGGAAGGTGTCCCTGCCCATGGCAGGGGGGGTTGGAACTGAATGGTCTTTAAGGTCCCTTCCAACCCAAACCATTTCCTTGAGTCCGTATTTTCCTGTTTGGGAATGCTCTTGCACGCGGAATTCATCAGCGCTGTACTGCAGGTGAGAAAGAAAGCTTTAAGTACATTGTGATAAACAGTACGCGATGAAGGTGACGAAATGCTGCGGTGATGACAGGAGGCCCAATCTTTGTTTTCCTTTGGATAAACTTTGACTGGTGAAGAGGAGGGAGAACCTTTGGATGGGGCAATCAGGGCTAGCTGCGCTCGGTGATGCGCTGTTTCTCGCAAATGCTACTGAGTGTCTTCAGGAACTTTTTGGATAAAATGGTAGAATATTCCTGTAAAATCGTGACGTGGGATTTTCAGAACTGAAGTTCAGTGTTATTTTTCAGATAACATTTCTCATTTTTTACAGCGTTTGAGTTGCATATTGAGGTTACATTTGGTTAAATCAGACAACCGATACTTGAATTGCACAGGAAGACGGAGCTGGGGAAAGAATGTGAGTTCTAGTAACTTTAATTTAAAGAGCATAATTGACCTTTCCATGGCCTCTGAGCCCAATCATCAATTCTGGGAGCTTGAAATGATGGTAAGCTTATCTTATACTGAAGTTGCCAAGCATTTTACTAGTGTTACTTGGGAAGAATAGTGTTGTACGGAATATTAGCATACTAATAAGTGATATTTTTGTAAATAGAAATACAAAGAAAGAATCTTATTAAATATTCATGGGATTTGGGGCACAATTACCGTTGTGTTTTAGCAGTGCTTGCCTCTTATCACTATTTGGTAGTGTTTTCATTTAGAAAATACTAATTGTGATGATAGAGCTGTGGTTAACATGCTCTGTCTGTGAGTTCAGTTTTGTAAGCGTCGCTTTAGGACTCTGAAATCAGAGCAGTTGCTTATGCTTAAGCTGTGCAGTGATATTGTGGTGAATTAGATAGCATTTCAGGCTATCCACTGTGACTGCAACCCCTGTCAATTCAGTAAGTCTGCCAGATTAAAGTTACATGAGACGTTGGCAGCTTTTGTTCAGCCTGGTAGCTAATTCTGCCTCAGTTCAGTGAGTTTCTCATCCTTTGGATCATGAACCGGTGCAGTCACTAGGATGTTCCCTAAGTGGGAGATGCACACCAGAGGGTAGTTTGGTGGTTGTTCACCCCCTGAAAACTCGGCCATCAGTTCTTAGTCTAATCTCAGCTGAACGTGCCGCTGGGAGCCCTTTTGCGTAGAGGTAGCACTGGAATCTGCCTGACCCACTGCAGTAGAAGAGTGAGGCTCTTCAGGTCTGTATTGGATTGGGGGTTTCGGGAGGTAGCGTGATTTATCCCAGAAAAGGAAGAAATCTAGGACTGTATAACCTAGCAAATAATGTTAGAAAAATGAACCTTAAAGATCTATTGAGCTTAATGTTTTCTGTCAGACTCACATGTCTTGAGATTGCAGTCTGCTCCAAGACGGCCTGTTCTTCATTGCGTAGCTCGCTCTTCAAATAATAATGACGCCCCAAATAGCTCAACACACGTCTTCGTGTAACTTTTCTTTTAAAGGAACCCTCCATTTTTTTAGAAGCATATAAGAAGAGCTTTTTCCTTTCCTTTGTGTTGAAAGACCAAAGTTTTCTGCTGGAGCTTTTACATGTTACACATTTTTAACTACATTAGTGATATAGAGCAGATATCTCTTCAGTTCATCTGCATTAATTTACACTTACTTATAGCGGAATAATCTTCTGTGCTTGTTGGGTATGCCGCTTAAAGTTTAAAATGAAACTGATACTCTCTTTATACAGAAGGAATGTATTTTCTGTTTTGTGACTCCCCCAAACAATTCAGCTTTGCTAGTAAAACAGTTTTAATTTCCTGATATTTCTAGTGAATAATTTGTGGTTTTAAGGTAATTCAAGAAGGTTTTATGACATTCAAAAAAGTTATACCTGAGCGTATCAGGTATTTACCTGAGACAATACAATGTAACTCTTTCGGGTAATAGAGTAACCGGGAAGAGCTGAGTTTTTATCCAATTATTATTTCAGCTGGCTTCCGTTGTAAGTTTTGATTATGTGACTCTCTTAGTCTGAAAACTACTGGACTACCACAAGCTTCATCTGGGTGAAATATTTAAAAAATATACTCAAGAGTATTTTGTGAGAATTTCCCTTGGTAGATAGTTAATTTAAAATGTCACCAGTCACAAGAGTTTTGCCCTTTGGGATGTTCGTTTTCCAAATGACCTCAGTGATCTCCTTGGTGCCACTTCAAACTTTACAAGGAGTTCAGCTTACCTTTAAAATGACAGGTTTTAAATAAAATAAGATGGTCTTAGACCAAGTGAACTTATTTAGTGATAAATGTAGCTGCTATAAAAGAAATCCAGAAAGTAATGGCTTTCCTGTGGACTGTTTGCCTAATTGCGTTCTCATTTAATGTCAGGCTTAATTAATGTCCTACTTTGGTAATGGTAAGGACAAGAAATTGGGCAAGTCCTTGACAGTGGCTATTTATAACTGTACGGTGGATGCAGTGTCATTAGGAGGGCCCTGGAAACGACACATTTGGTCGGCAGGGAAATACTCCATCATCGCGGGAGCTGCCGGAAAGTTCTGCAGGTGGTCTTTTCCGAGGGCGAGTTGGGCATGAAGTGGGGAAGATGCATTAGGGAGGTTGATGGAGCCTGAATTTCCTGAAAGGCGAGTGGAAGAACTTTATAAGCAAAGAGGTTTCTTCAGTCTTGGAATAGCTCAGGATTGGAATTCATAAAGACATACTAACGTGTTAATGACTTCAAATAGAAAACTCATCTCGTAACCTGCGTGAGTGAGCGCGCTCTTTTTCTTGACGTGCTTTCTGATATGCAGAAGGCTAGATTTTTGAATTAGTGAGAAGTTTCTTCTCCTAATTTTGCAAAACGTTTTGTTTATCATGGAGAGACGGTGATACAGTTCCTTAGTAGGATTTCGTTTGTCATTAGATGTGAGAAAATCCTCATGCTTCGTACATCTGTTACAACTAAAGCGAATTCTGCAAATGCTGACATTGTATTGTAAGACATGACATATTTTTAAAAGATTTTGATGGTTTCATTGTGGTGTTCTGTTTCCCTAGCAGACACGCTGCATCTCGAAGTACTTCACATTTTTTTGGTACTCTGAACTTCTCTGTAGCTACTGTTTCGGGAGAGTCCCAGAATAAGCACTTTGCAGATGCTGATTTGCAAGATCAGATTTGACTGTTGGCGTGTGGAACCCGCGTTTTGGAAAGCAGGCATACGGAGTGTTAAGTAAATTTCTGCTGTCTGTGAACCAGTGTTAGAGAATTCCCAAAGTGCTTTCTTGCAGTTCTGAGGGAAGTGCTCTGTAGCACCACGTTCAACAGCCAGGTGGTCGGACGGAGGGGGTCTGGGATGACAGCAGACACGCCATTCCCCAGGAGCAGCAGAGGATGTGCAGAATTTCATTGGGCTACCTCTGCCGGGGAGCAGTCGGTGACAGGTGCCCATAGAGGGTGTTCTCCCAAAATACCTTCTCCGATGTGTGTCCTCCCTGTCAGGGATGTGGAAGTGCTGGACCGGAGCAAGGGGATGTTACGAGTGATACACCTTCAACTGAGTTTTCAGTCGATTTAGGAGAAAGCACAACATATGTGAATTTAGGGGGTTTAGCTGGCTGTGGTTTTATTTGGTAGCTGTAAACAGTCTGGAATTTATTTTTGTTGTGATGGGTTTATTTTGTTAGTTAACTGAGTGCTATTTTCCCTGTTACTGCATGGGAATTTCCATTCATGTTTCAGCTGGCAGAGTAAAACTGAGTATTTTTATGAGTTTTCAAAACCAGGGTTTATTGGAATTGGAAGGTCACATCATATCCTGAATATAACGCTAAAATGCTCTTCTTCAGTTTCTGCCCTCGATGGGTGTATGTCATTATGTGGATGCAAGACTGGATGTGTTTATCCTTATCAGTAGCCGGTAGTGACAGAGTTTTGTCTGGTGGTGCTTCAAATTAACTTTGTGAAATCAAACCAGGATGTGATGGAGAGTCATTTCGTACAGATCTTTAAAAGCACTAGAAGAGGTGGTTGTGTTGAACAGAGATTCGGTTCCTGCAGATGACGTTTCCCTGTTTGGAAGCTCAGATGGAAGGGCGTGCTTGGCTGAGTCGGATACCGTGGGTCCTGATAAATACATATATTAAAAATGCGCCGTTGTTTAATGGAAAGCTATGAAGGCTGTCCGATTCTTTCATGTGATTCTGTGGAAAGCTAAAGGGAGCCCGCTGGGATTTCCTTCTCCCAGACGTTTATGTGTAATTTTTAAGGGCTGTATTGTGCGTGGAAGGCGGTGCCAGCTGTTGATTGTTATCTTTCTCATGTCTGTGATAAAAAGCCACTCAAGAAGGCTGAAATATGAGAACGTCATTAGCTTTCCTCCTGGCAGAAGGGCTCAAAAAAGCCACAACAGAAAGAAAGTAGATTGCATGTTGAAATTAAAAAAAAAAAAAAAAAAAGGGCAGCTACAATGAGGTTTTGTTTAGACCTTGGAAAAAGGAAAAACATGGCAAGGAGCACAAAGAGGGAAAAGTGAACTTGTGGCTGGTGGGGGGTGGGTGTGGGAAACCTCTGATGTGCATCGCACGAGCCCTGCTTGTGCTTTGTTGTCAGAAGTCAGCGGGCTGAGCTGTTTTATGGGCACCAGGTGCAATGTAGGAGGTGGTGTTTGCTGTGACCGATGCGTGTGTGGTGGGGCTGACCGGGGCGGAGAACGGGTTTCTGCTTTTCCTCTGTCTCAGTGCGTTTATCTTTAAAAATTTAAAATCCACTTGGGTTACTTAAGATAAAAGGTGAGATTTGCTTAAAGATGGAAAGTTGATTAAAAAAAAAAAAAAGGCAAAATGCCTCTGATGTGCCTCATGTAGTTGGGAAGCAGGAGAGCCACCATTTCAAAACGACAAGCCAAACTAGGCGGTACGTGGAGCTCTGTGCAGGCAGCGCCGAAACCCGTGTGTCATTCGGGATTGCCAACACCACCCGGCCCTGGGGCCACTGGAAAACACTGTGATTGCCCTGGGTGAACACGGGGATGTACATGCAGCATGTACGCTGTGCATACAGCGAACTCCGGTTTTAAAGTGTGTGTATGAGGGAAGGAGTAAATATCGGGTTCTGCACTGCCTCCTAAGGTGGAGGGAGGGCGGCAGGGATGGAGTCGGGAGCGCACAGTGGAAACAGCAGCAATATGTACGCTTGCCTGCCTGTCTCACATTAATGGAACAGCTTGCAAGGTCTACAGGGAATTTGCATTGGCTCTGTCACTGGTATTATTTAGTTCCTTATTTATTGCTAGTGGCTTGATTGTGCTGTATTTTCCCAGCAATGAAAGCTTTTAAAGATCATGTCTGACTCCTTTTGGACAGTGCTGTCCAATTTCTCTCTGCCTGCTACCAGCATGTTGAGACGATCCAAAAGGTAATCCAAGGATTTTGCAAGTAATTCTTTACGATGTTTTTCTAAGCTCCTTGTTTTAATACTGTTTCGGCTTGCTTTCTTCTTTTTTTAACAGATTAATTCATATTCCTCGTGCATTAGGTACGATTTCTTCGTCTCTTAATGACTGTAATTGTGTTCGTTGTGAAAATCATACTGTGCAGATCCACTGATCGTTCTTTTTTAAGGCATTTATTGAAATGCATTGTTCCTTACTTCTCATCGTATGTGCATGTGATAAGGGGTTTGGTTCTACAAAATGATGGATAGATGCTGTACTGGGAACAAGCTGCTCTGGTATTCCAAATAGCAAACAGTATTATGATGATACAGGCAGCACTAGGCAGGGCTTGCAAATATTTTGACTTACAGTGCGTAGTTTTCTTAGAGATATGCATAACCTTAAATTTTAAGTCATTTTTAATACCTTTAGCTTTTTTTCCTGGGAGGAAACATATTTACAGATATGTTGATGTGGTAGTTAATAGGATCAGTGTTCTAGTCACACTACTCTGTGGATTTTGATAAAATCACAGACATCAGTGTGAGAGCTAATGCACAGTATCAGATCTGATGCTGTACAGTGCTGTCCCTCCAAGACTGGGAAATATCAACATCATTATTGCTCATCAGGTAGCTGCTGATAACCTGAAAACTTACTGGAGGAATAGACTTGGTGAGTGTGGTAGGTAGTTAATCCTGACTAAAGCAGTATTTCAGGATTACGAGTAAATGATTGCAGCTAGTAGTGGAGTCTCTCATCAGCCGATTTGTTGATACAGTTAAAAATCTGTGTAAGACTCAGGATGTGAGCTTTGGCTTGAATTTTAAGGTGAATTTTATACATCACCTATGAGAAATTAAATTATTCTTTTTTAGAGGATTGTAGCTTCTAAATAGAAATATACGGGGGG